>NC_061516.1:20537500-20782500 GCF_022379125.1 Scophthalmus maximus
TTAGCAAGTAGAATCCAAAGTTCCTCAGTTAATCCTCGCTTCAGGTACATCTCGAAACAGCACTCACATCATCACAAAGTCAACCCAGGTCTAGAATTTGGGCTTTTGAAGGAGATGCCACGTAGGCAGGTTCAGAGAAAGCAACCGTGAAGCCATGTTTAGAAGTATAAACAAAATGACTAAGTGAAACATCTATCTCATAAATGTATGTGGTCAAAAAAACCAAACAGATTTCTGGAGCCCAAATCTATTCTATTCTATTTGCTTTTTGGAGCAGACATAAATTACCCTGCATGGCTTGTTGTGTGTGTGTGTGAGTGAGTGAGTGAGTGAGTGAGTGAGTGAGCGAGTGAGCGAGGACTCTATGTGTGTGTCTGTGTGTGACGTGGTCTTGGTTTGAACTTTGTGGGCTGCACGCACACCCCGGCTCTGTGCTACAGGGAAATGTGGGCGTTGTGTCTGCCAGGCCTCTTACACTTGGCTTGTCGACATGTATTACTCACACACACACGCACACGCACGCACACACACACGCACACGCACGCACACACACACACACACACACACACACAGACACACAAAATGGAAACACACTTCTTTTTTTTCCTGCCAAAACACAAGAATGCAGAGTCATACACTCATTCACACATAAATAACAACACACACACACACAAACACACACACACACACACACACACACGCACACACACACACACGAGGACAGGGTCCATTGAGGAATTCATCTAGCTAAATAGTTAATATTCAAACTGGCCAGGGCAGCCAGCAGCATGTTAGCACTGGCCCCTGTAATTCACGTCTCTCTCTCACTCACTCTCTCTCTCTCTCTCTCACACACACACACACACACACACACTCTCTCTCTCTCTCTGACACTCAGTGTCTGTCTTCATTCATGGCTCTCTCCCCGCAGCAGCCTGCATGGCTCGTGGGACTCTCACAATCCATTTCAGAGTTGTTCGGCCATGTTTATCGAGGTGACGTGTATGCAACAACTGCTCCGCGGCTCGCACGCGTGTGTGCGCGTGTGCTTGCGTGCGCGTGCGCGCGCGTGTTCGCCGTCAGCCCAGGCCCCGCACTGGAGTTCGCCTTCGATCGTGGTGATGGTGACGACGATGAGCATTCACCGTGGATGAGGGAAACAGACTCTATGTCTGTGGTTGGGACCGAAAAGACGTCACGTGAACTTGTTCGGTGTGAGTGTGTGTAGAGAGAGAGAGAGAGAGCACCGGAAAACACTGCCCATTGCCTCTTAAATTATTGACATAATATAATTATAGCCTACATTGAGTTTCTGCTATGTCCGCATATTACACATGTGGCATCCACTTTGTCCTGTTATAACATGCAGATGCTTAAAAACAAAATTATATATATATATATATAAACTGTCGCCCAATGCTGGGATTGGCTCCAGAACCCCCCGCGACCCTTTAATGGATAAAGCGGTAGACGATGGATGGATATATATATATATATATATATATATATATATATATATATATATATATATAAACCCACAGGCTTATATTTATATATTTTTCACGTCTGTGCCAAATTCAGATTCGAGCCTATAGGCTATCGCAACATTGATGAAAGTTGTCAGTTTTATGTAACCGCACTGGTATGACAGTACCCCCCCCCCCCCACCTCTATCATTGCTGCATGGGGACGACGCGCGTAAACACAGAACAGACGAGCAGTGGCCGAAACTGTGGCTGTGACGCGCCGCAGCGAGGAGGATGAGAGGCGCGCGTGAGAGAGCGCCCTCCCGGCAGGACACGCAAGGCAGGCGGTGTGTGCCCCCCCCTCTCTCCCGGCAGCTCCCACTCCCATCATCCCACCTCCCCCAATGTACCCAGTAGATGGCCCCATCGCACCTCCGTGAGCATGCCTGCTCGCCACAAGTTCACCTCAGGACGACGTCTTCGTTATTAGCTCCTCTTTTCTTTTGGTGATTGTTTGAGTCCCCCCCCCCCCCCCCCCCCCCTACTCAGCGTAGGCCAAGTCTAAAATAAAGTTGGAGAACAAATAGCTGAGAACATCATTATTGTTGCTGCGAAAAATGTAACAGTGAGTTCAACGTGAGATTCACATCATTTGACAAACTGTTTCTGATTCTCACAAAAACAAAAGTTCAATCAACGCAACACAGATATGAATGCATAGGTTGCAGCGTTCATTATTCGTGTGGCTGCATAGTCAAGCAACAGAATATGTGCCATACAGGAGCATACATCTGGGTGGCTTTGCTCCTCACAGCCTCCCCTGGATAGATGGAGCAGTTTGTGGCAGAGACCGTGGCGCGCAGCAGCGGGCAGCAGCTGAGCGGGGAGACAGGAGCGCGCACGAAAACGGTCTTGGAGAGACCAGGGTCATTCCCATCACTCTCCGCCGGCCAGTCAGACCGCAGACACATGGAGGGGTAACCGAGTTGCTGCACGGAAAAGGATGACCCCAAAAGGAAAAGCAAAGGCGCCGATCGAAAACACCTGAGGACAACAGGGAAACATGATTGACTTCCCATGGAGGAGAGCGCAGAGAGGGTGAGCTCCTTCACTTTCACCTCGTGCACCCAGATACAAGTTGGATGTATGCCGCGTAGAGATGTGGATTTTCCGGGGACTCGATATTTTTCATTAGTCCGCCAAATCTGCGGAGTTCATCTTGGATTCAACCGACACAAGACTTTGCCGCCGGTCCTGAGCTGTCCACATCCACATCCACATCCACGGAGCGGAGCGCGCGCTGGCGCAATTTTTCTTTTTTAAATGACCCAAAAACTACGCCTCTGCATTGAGATGCCATGGATGATTTAAATGGGTGGCCATAATAACTCTTGAATGTTTTTGAAAGCTGACCAGTCTTTTTTTCTTCTTCTCCCTGTGCTCACACGAATGGACTCTCACCTGGATTACAGCGACATGGCGGAGATTTTGCTGTGCTTTCCCAACATGCGACGATTCAAGACATTGAACAACGTACGTCTCTGCTTTCAGAGTGAAGCGCTGAGATTTTTCTTTTTTTGAATGCTGTTTTCAGCCTATTGTTGTTGTTTTTTTTGGGGTGGGTTTTTTTTCTATTTCCATCTTTTTTCTCAACACTCAGGTGGACATGTTGGTTTTGAGACGGCGCCGTGCACTGGCGCGGAGATGCGTTCAAAAGAAATGAGGATAAATGAAATGAAGCGAAGCACCGCACCTAGCAGCGCGGGGTGGAGCAGCGTCAATGCAGGCACCAATGCAATCACACAGACACGCCTCGAGGATCATTAAACAAATCAGATAAACGCAGCGCAAAAAAAACCATCGATACAAGTTATTGACGAGGTGGTATATAAGTCTAATGATTGGCCATGCTTCTGTTTACTCAACAGCTCGGCAACAATCTGGTGTGAAACTTTCGCTGAGGGCTTGACAGCTGACAGAGAGGAGACAGGAATGACTCCTCTTTAAATATCACTTCTGCTGCTGCTTTAGACTTTTTTCTTCCTTTTTTAAAATTTTTTTTTTTTTACTACAGCTCTGATTGGAAATTAAATCGGAGACAACAGTTGGATTATTCTCCCTCCTTCTCATACTAGAATGTCTGCTGCCTGTACAGCTGCTGCAGGGATCTATCAGGCAGGATTGTTCGCGGGGCAAGTTTCAGAAAATGTTTTTCTGAGATTTTTATAGCAGCTCCTCTGCAAGGATGGTGGCCGTGACAAGGAGCCTATGGATGACCCAGTCTGTGGGAGAGCTGGTGCCGAGACAATTGACCTCTCCGCCAGCTACGCTGTCCATCTGAAACCCTTCCCCAGAGAGGCGCAGCTGCTGCAGGCTGGGGATGTGATGGGGTGACTGTTTACAACCCCCTCACCCACCCCCCCTCTCACTTTATTAGCATTTTAATATAAACAATGGATCAGAATTTCTCAACGGTTCGCGATGGCAAGCAGCTGCTACCAGAGAGAGACTCGTCCAAACGTGTGCTGACAGGATGCTTCCTCTTCCTCCTCATCTTCACAACGCTGCTAGGCAACACGCTCGTGTGCGCCGCTGTAACCAAGTTTCGACACCTGCGGTCAAAGGTCACAAACTTCTTTGTCATCTCGCTGGCCATCTCCGACCTTCTGGTGGCTATCTTGGTAATGCCGTGGAAGGCGGCGACAGAGATCATGGGGTTCTGGCCATTCGGCGCATTCTGCAATGTCTGGGTGGCATTTGACATCATGTGCTCCACTGCCTCCATCTTGAACCTGTGTGTGATTAGTGTCGACCGGTACTGGGCCATCTCGAGCCCTTTCCGCTATGAACGCAAGATGACCCCTAAAGTGGCGTGTCTGATGATCAGCGTGGCATGGACCCTGTCTGTCCTCATCTCCTTCATCCCTGTGCAGCTTAACTGGCACAAAGCTCAGACCACCAGCTACGCAGAGCTAAATGGAACATACCCCGGTGATCTCCCCCCTGACAACTGTGACTCCAGCCTTAACAGGACCTACGCCATCTCCTCCTCCCTTATCAGCTTCTACATCCCTGTGGCTATCATGATCGTCACCTACACCCGGATCTACCGCATTGCCCAGAAACAGATACGGAGAATATCTGCCCTGGAGCGGGCAGCAGAGAGTGCCAAAAACCGTCACAGCAGCATGGGGAACAGTTCGAACATGGAGAGTGAGAGCTCATTCAAAATGTCGTTCAAACGAGAAACCAAAGTCTTAAAGACACTCTCAGTCATCATGGGAGTGTTTGTGTGCTGCTGGTTGCCCTTCTTCATCCTTAACTGCATGGTTCCGTTCTGTGAGCCGAACTTGCCAGATGGTGCCACGGACTTCCCCTGTATCAGCTCCACCACCTTCGATGTGTTTGTGTGGTTTGGCTGGGCAAACTCCTCGCTCAACCCCATCATCTATGCCTTCAACGCTGACTTCCGCAAGGCCTTCTCCATCCTCCTGGGTTGCCACCGGCTCTGCCCAGGGAGCAACGCCATAGAGATCGTCAGTATTAACAACAACATGGGTGCCCCTACCTCAAACCCAAACTGTCAGTATCAGCCCAAGAGTCACATCCCAAAGGAGGGCAACCATTCAGCCAACTATGTGATTCCACACAGCATCCTGTGTCAGGAGGAGGAGTTACAGAAGAAGGATGGGTGCGGAGGGGAGATCGAGGCGGGGATGGTAAACAACGCCCTGGAGAAACTGTCCCCAGCCATCTCTGGGAATTTAGACAGCGACACCGTGGTCACACTGGAAAAGATCAATCCCATAACACAGAATGGACAGCATAAAACCGTGACGTGTTGAGAAAATGCAAAGATAGGTTGGAGTACACTGAGGCATGTATGTATGCGCAAGGGGAAGTTAAAGCGTACAGCAGGAGGGACAGCAAAGAGAAACAAAAGAGAAAGACATCTCCAAGAACATGCCTGGGAGGGAAACCGCGAGAGGGATATACAGGACGCTAAGACTGTTGACACAAATCCACATGGAAAAACCTACAGAATGTTTTAAAGTAAAAGGCACTTTATCCTGGATATAACTATCTGCAAAATACTCTCAGCATTTATTGATGACATTGACACATTTGATGATAAATGTTGAAAATGTGAATATTAAAGCAGAGCGTGCACACGTATACATTTTTTGAACAGTATCTACAAAGATGTATACATCTGCATGTGTATACTGTACAGTACTGACACTATCCTGGGAGGACTTAAATACAGTATATACAGTGGAGCAAGATGTAGTAACCATTAGAAAAAAATGTCTTGTAAGTAGGTGCTTTATATGTGTTTCATGGGAGAGAGGGAACAATGTTGTTAAATCGGTTTTGGTACGGTATAATTAGTTGTTTTTAGGCAGTTCGTTCTTTTCAGTACATTTCTATGGATAATCTAATTTGCAAAATTGACACACCTGTATTGCAGCTGTTATTTATATTGAAAAATATTCATACACCAAAGTAACAATGTTCAGATCCAAACTTAAACAGATGGAGTGCACACAGTAGAGTTCAATACCCTGAGCCAAGTTTTAAGAATATTTATTCATATTTAATTTTTACACCTCCTTCCCATACGATTTTACGTGATCTCAAAAATCCATATAAAACCTGTCATTCCAAATAATAGTGTGTGTGTGTGAGAGACACAGAGAGAGAAAGAAAAAGTCACCTCTATGGTCAACTTTCCTTTGCCTGTAGTCTATTCCGATCCATCCTTGGTCATCTCCACCTGGCACCTCTGACGGGCTCACCCAAAGTTTTTTTTTTTCCATTCCTCCTCCTCCTCCTCCTCACCCCCTCACTTCATTAGCTTTGTCTCCTGCATCTGCCCCTCTTCAGCAAACCTTCTCCTGAGCCCTCTCCATTTTCCTGCTCTCCTTTCCTCAGTCAGCAAAAGTCCCCCTGTCCCTTGTGCGGCCCTTATTTCAGCATCGTCAACCTCTTCTCTTCCCTCTCCCTCACCGTTTCCTCAGTCAGTAAGGTCCTTAACACCTGCACCACATCTTCTATTATGCCCCCCCCCCGGTGTACTCCCTCCTCTCTAGCTCCTCTGACTGCCTCGATTTTGAGTCCTTACTCTGCCCACTTAAAGCGGCACTAATGATTTATATTTGGCAGATGCCATCAGTAGATAATTAAAAAGAAGAATGTAAATCTGTACACTAAAACTTCCGCACTTGGATAGAAGAGGCAGAGCAACGGCAGCAGCTGTAGAGTTCGCTCAGCTGGAATCCAGGTGACACTTAGTGACCTTTTGCAAACTTGCAGATATTTGATTTTGTAAATTGCTCATGCTGGAAGCCATGCTGTGCTGTGGTGGTGATGTGGCCCATGCAGTGTGACAGTCGCTCCGTTTGCAAGGGTGGAGTCCAGGACACAGCATCGTGATGAGGATTACCCTTCAAGATATTGGACATATTTTCATTGATTCTCCCCACCCAGAGATTTGTCTTTGCACAGATGCATTTCAAATAATAAGGCACTAACTTAAACGACCGCAATGTACAGTGAGTGTTGCCGTTAGAATAAAAACTCTTTCAAAGGGCAGTTTTGAGTAAGTTCTTATGAAATCCGCCTGCCACAAAACGGCAATACAGTTTTGAACAGTGCTCAAAAAGTTATTTTCAAATTGTCAACGTTTGCACCTGGTTGCATTGATCATATGTTGTACGTTCAAAGTCGAGTTTGAGTCCAAACTTAGACAAACTAGCATTTGCTGAACACTGGCCTCTGTGGACACAGCTGAAGATTACACTAGAATGGTCAATGCTAAAACAGTGCACGGGCAGAAATGAAATCATCAAGTTGGCTAACTGGTGCTGTACTGTTTGTTATACAGCCAAATGTATCTGCAGTTTGCCAACAATAGCTAAAAATATCCAACATAAGCTACTGTCCGTAACGAACCAAAAAACAACAACAACAGAAGTATACAAATGTGTATTTCGATGCCTATCAATTTAACTTTTACTTTGTAAGACAGCAAATCTGTTATTCATTCTTTCTGTAGTTTTATTGTATGTTCACGCTTTCAAAGCTTTTAAGTTTCATGTGTTTGTGGCCATTATATTCAAATTCAAAGAAGAAAGGGAGTAAAAATGTATTTTTTTCCCAAAATGGCCCTCCATGATCTCTACCTGATTAATTTGAAAAAGAATTTACAATGTCAAAGATTATTGTTTTGTGTTTTTTTTATAGGTTGAATGAAATTAATTGGTAGTTGAAATAAATGCAAAGTCTATGCGTGGCAGAGCTGGAGACAATTAGCTTTTGTAGTTGACGTCTGTACAGCGAAGTCTGTCCAGCGAGTCTCTTTGCTCGGCGACATTCTTTATGCCATTGTTTACTGGGCGTCCACCGTGTGCTATGTGTGTCCATGAAGGCGTGACACTGTTTGCTCGTCAGGGAAAGGAAGAACTGATCCAATAGAAAGCAATTGGTCTTGAACGAGGCATTTGATTTTCCTGCTGTGGAAAATCCAATGCTATCTAGATGGCAACAAAGGGGGGGTGTGGGGTTGGGGGGGGGCTTTTAGCTCAATATGTGGGTTGGCTAGTGACACAAAAGCAACTCGTTGTCCTCTCTGCCTCCCCGTGCTCGGCTTCTGCCGTTTTTGATGCTCCATCGCTTTTAGAAAAACAGTATTTATGAACTGGAATAAGCTAAACCATGAATTAATTTAAATGTCCAAGTGCTCAAATTCTCCCACAACTGCCAAATTATACCCGGACTGTCCCCTTCACTTTCTGTCCCAATGCCTCTTTAGAAATTCTCGACCATATCAGCTCAGCGACCTTCCATTTTCACTCTTCACCAGTTCCTCCTAATTTACTCCCTAATTATTTCCAAACACAAGCCAGCTCAAACATGCATTACAATGTGAACTGCACATAATCTGTCAGGATTGAACATGGAAGAGAAATGCCTTGGGGAAGATTTGGACGCCCCCCCCCACACACTCTCCACCCACACACTCCATCCTCCTATTTCTCTTTCTCTTTCTCTTGGCTGCCTCTGTCGACTTGATGAGCGCTCCCAATGTTAACACAGATTGAATTTATTATTAAGCAGACGGAGCCGACCGCTTCGCCTCTGTAGTTTGAGTCAAGGCGTTGAATCCAAGCCCCACCTGGATGTTTTATTATTGTCATTATATTATAGCTGTTGCCAAAATCTTTTTATTTTTGGCTGAATGTGGCTGTATTGTAGCTTATGCGGTGACTCAACCAGTGGGTTTTTTTTAAGATGAAATTTGGGCAGTTAGGGTTCCCTTTAATGATAGATAGAGATTAATCATGTTATCTGTCCTGACATCATTGGCATTTAAAGGGTTTGCCGGATGCTTTTATACAAACATACCTCCAGCTGAGAGTTGGATGGATCTCTGCTGCATCTTGGCTCCATGTAAACACAACCCCCCCGCCCCCCCCGAGCTTTCACCTTGTCAACTTGGTGACTCATATTTCCAGCTGCCACTGCTGTGATTTTGGAGCAGGGCAATGCAGGAAACCGTCCCACAAGCAAAATGCTTTGTCTTGTCTGGAGCGTTTCCCCTCCTAGGCTGCCCTACAAGTTGCTCTGGGGAGCTGTGATGACAGGACACAGTCTGTCAGTCAGTGTAGTTGCATGGATAATGAAGACTTAAGGCAAAGGATCAGGCGTAAGGGGGAACAAACAACACTCCCAGGCCCCGGGGGAATGTGGGGGCATTTTAATGATGTTTCAACTCACTTAAACTGTCTAGGATAATGACAGTTTAGTACCTCGACATCAAGTCGGTGATAAAGTTTCATGTACAAAAAATTAAATTTAAAAAAATCCATATATGGCAGTATATAGGGATGAGAGTGCAGGGATAGAGTATTGTACAATGATGTTCAAAATGTAGTCGTGATGAACACAAGTGCTTTTTTCTTCAAAAAAAAAAATCCTTAATGTGTGTGGCAAGTTGACATGCTGTATATGTTTTTTCTCCCGTGTGGGATTATAATTTACAGTAAGAAGCAGCGTTCACTGTCTATTTGCAGGATATATATTTATTTATTTACATGTTTCTGCGTGTTCATTCATGAAAGTGATGTCAAAGCTTATAACCCTCGGAAATTATTACAGTATTTAGTTTACAGTTTGTACAAAAAAAATGTGCCCTTCTTGTAAAATAAATGTATGTATTGTTTTTTTTCCATCGGTGTCCAGTGAGTTGTGTTTGTTCGAGAGGCGGTGTCTGGATGTGGAGCGGTGTTGTACTTCTGACACTGAGTGGCTATTGGAAGATCATGTCACAGCGGAGCAATCGATGGAGATTGATCATGAACAGTGATGCATATTTTTTTTTTCCAGTCCCCCGAGTGTGGTGTCCTCACTGAGTTCCTGCCGTCGCCCTGCATTTACATAACCTGACAGCCACTTGACAGCTGACGTGTCCTCTTCCTCTGCTCCGTCCCCTGCCTCTTTTGTTAACTCAAATGTGGGCCGAGACACTTGCAGACTGAAATGTCCACACAGGATCATTTAACAAACAGAAGAGAGGGAAAAAAACCCACTTCTTGCGGGACGGAAATCTTTTAGAAGCCAGCCCGCACCGTTTAGATGTACAATCGATGCCCGGAGCAATGTCATTACTTTACCTTACTGAGCCGCCTGAACACCTTTAGACTTGTAATGTGTAATGTATATTAGTGTCTGAATTGGATTTAGCGCACAGCCACGAGGCCTTTTCATTTTGTTTCATTAGAGACTGGAATAATGATCAATAATCTCTTTCTAGATCACTTGGTTGGAGCTTGTTTCATAGGATTTTAACCAGAAGGCAAACAGAAGAAAGAATCATACAACGCTTTAAAAAGACTCGACAAAACCCAGGACCTCAGAGTAAAACGGTCTTCATTAAGTGCTGCTTTACAAATCCCAGGTGAGCCAAGCAAGGCAAAGACTCAGCAAAGAAAGTAGATATGATCAGAATAATTTACTGTGCATTTGCTCTCAAGCAGAGGTTTTCACAACAGTTTCAGGGGAGGCTCAGCGAGTGGAAGTGACACGGGGGGTGCGTAGAACAGTCTAAATGTGTGTGATTTGGTTAAAGAGTCTTAAAAGAGATTTAAAGAGGTTCACTAGCTTCGGGGAATGTTCTAGTTTTTCTCACTTTCCCATGGTCAGAAATTAAAAAATCTGATCTATTGCAGCAAATAACACAATCATGAAGACATAGGCATCGTGAACCTGAGTGAAGCTTTGTGTGAGGGGAGGTCCGCAGTCTTGAAACTTTAAAATCCCCTGCTCTAAATATATTAAAGCCCCACTGTTAA
This sequence comes from Scophthalmus maximus, assembly GCF_022379125.1. Taxonomy (NCBI): domain Eukaryota; kingdom Metazoa; phylum Chordata; class Actinopteri; order Pleuronectiformes; family Scophthalmidae; genus Scophthalmus; species Scophthalmus maximus. The sequence continues at coordinate 20,548,320 of NC_061516.1, forward strand.
AAATAACCCCACTTACTGAACACCCACCGACATCGTGTTTTTGTCTGCAATGGATACAATTGCCGTTCACTCCCGGGTCAAATGACTCTGCGGCAGACAACGGTTTTTGCCGTCTCCGGCTCCAATCTGCAGTGATGGCAACATGACACCTGGGTGAATGCACTAATATCTAATATCTGAACTTTCAAGCCTTGGCGCCATAAGCAATTGTGCACTTATTTTTTTTTTTAGGTAAGGGGGATATTTTGAATCTATCACAAAATGAGTCTGACCTGCAGGAAAAAAAAAACAGTAACTACAGCCTCAGTTGTTGTCGATAAAGTCAAAAAAAACCATGCTGAAGTAAAACAGCCAGCCCGTGGTTTACCATCCTGTAGCTGACAGCGCAGCTTTAACTAACATCTGTTTCAATCTGCTTCACACACTGACACACAAACGTTTTGCAATAATTTCTGAATTGATTAGCTTTCAAACACCGTGATGAATCTCCTTCTGAAAACAAGAAGCTCTCTGTGGTCCATGGAGGGGATTGCAAGGCGGGCTTTTCATCAGGTTTAATTGGTTCTACTTTGCGCAAACCTCTGGTGGAGATGCCGACAACAGACATAAATTCAGCAAACCCTGAAACCTGAATGCAGGTTTGTAATCATTTTAATTGGCAGAACGAGCGGTGACATGCCCGACAATCCAGCGAGCGCCCAGTAGAGTGGTTACGGTACATGTCCGAGAACTGAAGCTATCAGTCAAGTTTAAATGGATGCACAGATAACGAGAAGCAACGTATGAATATGAGCTGTTGAAACAACAATGACCCCACCCTTTGAATGCGAGAACACATACCGGCATGTCCCATATCTGCTCCATGTATTGATATTTAACCTCTCCTGACCGGGCCAGAACGAGAGAGAGAGAGAGAGAGAGAGAGAGAGAGAGAGAGAGAGAGAGAGAGAGAGAGAGAGAGAGACAGAGAGAGGGAGAGAGGCAGGAGTGGGGGTCATAGTGGAAATACAGTCAAGGTTAATGATAGACTGCAGGCAGCAAAATGCAACACTCTCGTTCACTGTGTGTGTGTGTGTGTGAGAGTATGTGTGTGTGTGTGTGTGTGTGTTCATTGTGTGCGTGCATGCATGCACAGGCTGTAATGTGCTTATGTAACTACACCAGCACTCATTCAGCTCATTTGCTCAGCCCTAACAGAAGCAGCAGGCAGCATTGGAATCCATGAGCTCTTCACATTTGCTCGTAAAATTTGATTTAAGATCTCTTTTTTTGGGGGGGATGGGGATTTCCCCACAATAAACATTGTTTTACACACATAACCCAGCAGATATCTTGTTTTTAAATATCTGCTGGCACGTGTGCACTACACAGATTTATTAGCCCTACCGTCAAATGACAGATTTAATTAATCCAGTCATTGTACTAGTAGGCAAACAAAAGTTGCAGGCTGCTTCGGTCCGTCGGGGAATCATCAGCTGCAGGCTAACAGCTAACTAGTGTAAAAAACATTTCTAACTGTACTTTTCTCCTCAACATTGTCTTTCTCCTGTTGGTAGGATATTACAAAATATACCGTATCAGCAGTCCTTCATTACTCGCTGTGTCGAAGCCACAGACCGTGTGTGAAAATGGACGGAAAGACTCAAGGTCAGGAACGTGAAGCCAATGCGAAAGTGCCTGAGACCTGTATTCTCTCGAAAGACCAGCAGAGGGGCGACTCCACTGGTTTGCTAAAATAAGTCTGTTTCTATAGAAGTCTTAGAGAAAATGACGCCATACTTCTCACTTGGTTTATAACATCAGTAAACATTTTCCGGGGGAGTGTATGGCCGCAATCTCTATTTCCAAGTCTTCACCAACACAGCATGATGTTCATTTAGTAAATCAGGATACAGGATAAAGCCCGGGGCGTGCACTAGGGGCGTGGATTCCATGGGATTGACAGCTAGTACTGTCCAATGGCTGCAGGTGTAGATTGACATGCAGTCACTTCGAGCTGGCAGTCAGGCCCCACCCCTCGCTCCTCCACATATGGTTACTCCTGGTTTCAAAAAACCAAGATGACAAGCTCGAGGCTTCAAAACGGCAGTTTACGAAACCATTTGCTATTTAGCGTAAGCAATGATAATAATTCAGACTATGTGGCCGTGGTGGTGGAGAAGTTGTGATCCACAGGACTGATCTTGAATCCTCCTCACGTCCTTTTAACTTTGCCACGTTTGTTTCACAGAGTTTCCCGAGGCTGAGGTTTGTTTCTTTCAGCTGTGCCACCTGTTTCCCAAGAGACCCGGGTCTGATTCCATCAGTCATATTGCATCTCGTCTTTTAATTCCAACGTATCTGAGGATCAATTTTTTTTAAATGTCCTTGAGCTGCGTGTTTGCCAGCAAATTCTCAGAGGCCATTTTGACAGCTACTTCAAGTATTTTCTTCAAAAGCCTCTGTTCAGGACTGAGCGGCTGCGGTTTTTGATCACTTTTATAGCTTGACTCGCACGCTCCCTCGAAGAATGAACAATAAAAAAGGAAACTCTGCAATGATTAGATTGCAACATCACAATGCTGTAACAATTGTAATGTTAAAAAAAGTATAAAGTCTTAAGGATATACAGTATGAGAGTGAATCTGACCTATTGTAGCTTAGCTTAACTCAACTTAGTGACATATTGCACATATCTCCCAATTGTACTTCTCTTTATTTCAACTGTTATTTCTATATATTAGATTTCATTGAATTCTTTTTTTTTTTTACACATTACCCTAGTTTTGAATATTACAATTCTAGTTAGTGTCTCTGTTTTGAAGCCATGTACTATTTGGCCAAGGACTATTTTCCTTCTGACTGGACCACATCTGTCACCATTAACAGTTTTAAGCCATTAGTTCCGGGATGTCTTGCATGAAAACCCTCATCTGTCCCTTGGATAGTGTTTCTGCAGAGTTTTGTCCATCAGATGCGCAAAGCGTTACAAACATTTTACCTCCAAACACCCTTGTCGCTGTTTTTTCTTCTTTTCTGGGTTACACGCAGGCTGTTCAAACTTTCTCCCATTAGTCCATTATTACCGCTCTGAGTGCATTTTGAAAATTGATCCTGTTTATCTATTTAACGCTTGAAAAAGTTGAACAAAAATATGCAGAAAATCCCCAAATCCCATCATTAAATTTGTTATGCCAACAGCAGAACAAAGTCAAACTGTCAATGTAACCGAAAAAGTTCAGAGGTCTGTGAGTAAAGAGCTTGCTGACTTTTTTTATACACCAATACTCAACTCCATTAAGATGAAGAAACATGTCTTTATTCTTGTTCCATTTCAGACACCAGCTTTGAGAAGAAAAAAAAAATGTCTCCATGCCATCACATTTATACTCTAAATTACATTTAATGGCTTCCTGCTGGAGCCAAAACAGAAGCTCAGCCTGTCTTCATACCTCCTCCTCTCCTCTTCTCTCCTTCCAAACTCACCCTTGAATAACTTTCCTCACACTCCCTCCAGTGTGAAGTACTTCATCTCATCAAGGAATGGATCAACCCAGGCATTTTCATTACCGTAAGAACACTCCTTCACTCTGGCAATAAAATAGTTTAACATAAGGTAGGCGGTTTCTTGAAGAGGAAGTTTATTACAATACATGTTCTTCCAAAATAAAAGTCATTTAATGTTAATTAATTATGATAATACATTTTGTCATAACCAGAAGTAATTCCAGACTAGTGGTGAGCTGCATTTTGGGTGAGCTGCAGAAGTTGACTGACAGAGTGCTAAAAAAGCTTGACATAAAGCAGAAATAGACAACTTTTCAGCTTCAACTTGTCATTTTGCCTCTTTAATGGCAACTGCCCAAAAGCGATTTCTTTCGTAATCATAGTGTTGCAACTTGTGAAATACATTTTGAAAGACAAAAGAAAAAATGCTCTTGGTCCTTGCAATGTCAGGACAGAGGGAAGCACTCTGGCTTTCTAATGTCATGTTTTGAGGAGTAAAGTTCTACTCTCTTGTAATGATACAATGTTTTATTCATGAACACACTCCACCGTGCCTCTTCTCTGCCATGTCTTTTCCATGGTAAGCCCAGGTTCCTTTCCATTCCTCATTATCATAATGTCATAATGCTCATAAATGGTCTTTCAAGTCACATCAGCTCGCCCTTTTCCCCCCCTCTCAGGTCATACCAACCTTTGCTCAAGTGGAATATAGTTTTGCAATTGTCACTAAAAATATAGCACTTGATCTCAGATTTTGCAATGTGTGTATAAAAAAATGCTGTCCAATTGACATATTTCAGGAAAGTTACTCGTGTACAAACGTCCATTTATAGCTTATGGTGCAACATTTTACTTTCAGTAACAGCTAAAGCTGCAGAATAGCCATCAAGGTGATCTCACAATAAATACATAAAGCAATTAAAACAGAAAATAAAGTAACTAATAAAGGCTTTATGTATCATATTTCTATACAACACAATATGGCCCGGCTCTGACACCATAGCAAATAAGGAAGGATGATGGTTTAACTAAAACGATGAGAATTTATTTAACAAGAGTAATCTTCAGGCAACTGATATAACAAAAATAGCAAGTTTGACTAAAATGAGAGGCAGAAACAAGAACCAGAAGAACAAAAAGGAATGATAAATTTACAATACAGAAAATCAGAAACTCAAACAGAACTCACCACAGTGTGTTGCAGAATGTTAGGATGAGCAGATCTTTTATAATCTATAGCTGAGAGACAGTGGCCGGCTTCCTCCATTTCCCCGATGGCTTCCAGCTCCACCCAAGCAGGAACATGGAGCATAAGACAGGACACACAAAAACAACAACAACAACAACAACAACAACAACAACACAAAACACACAAGCCCTGGAATAGGGCCCTGGGGCAGTCACAAATACAAATCTTGCATTAAAAAAGTCTTGATTTTGTTGAAATGTAAAGTAGATTTTAAAAGGACAGAGAGCACATTGGATAAACATATTTCATGGGCCTGATCACCACTTGTTTCATTCAGTGGTTCTGTCTCAACACACTCATTCTGCTGATATCAGTTTCAATTCAGTCTCTCTCTGCTATGTGCAGTAGTCAGCTCAAACTAGTGGCTCCTGCTGCGCACTCGAAGAACAAAAACAGACAGCGAGTCAATGCATGACAATGCAAGAAAGTGAAACGAACAGCAGGAAGTATTGGCCGGCGTTTGTCCTGAAAAATCCGCAACTTGGCTTGAACCTGATGGAACCTGACATAATTGACATATTCAGGCTCGCCTTGGAGTGGATCACATGGATCTGTGTGTGTGAAAGTGGTTGCACGGAGTGATGAACCCACACAGAATTATCAGAAAACCGCAGTTTCTCGCAGCTCTATGGGGAGAAACTTGAGCATTTCAAGTGAGTTTCAACTCAATGTCTTTGGTTTTCACAGCCGGAATCTGAGTTCTTCGATCTCACCGCTCTCATAGTGTAATATTTGGCTTCAGCAGACAGCCGTATTCAGCAAAAGAGTTTTTATAAACTCACTGGATGCTGACTGTCCAGCACCAAACAGCAGAAAGATGAATTACTTTGCAGCTTAAGAGCCGGGTGTTTTCCTCCAGGTCAAAATGTACTTTTCAGTATCCTCCAGAGGAGGCCTGCACTGATTGGCTCTGCCATGCTCTTCAAGGGTTAAAGAGGACAAACAGAGCGATAGTTGAATCATGTAAAAGAAATTTGAATCTCTTGTTGAGGAACAGTGAGCAATGTGAAGGTGGATAAGGGCAGCAGCGGGAATTGCAACAGTATTAATTCCTTGACTGATCTTGAACTTCACAAAAAATGGATTGAGTTTTTCCTCATGTTGCACTCAGCTTGTTGCTGTTGATGCCTCCAGGCAAGGTCACCTAGCACATCCTCAACTCATCTGTCTGCCTTGAATTTTTAACCATATTTCTATTTTTTTTAATTTTTTAAATCAATTTTTATCAGTAAAACCAAAGGGTGCCCCTGTTTTTCTGAATAAGAACCTCAAATCCCACCGTATTGCTGTTGAACTTATCACCGTTGCATGATGTGTTTTCTGTTGAGTCGGTTTCAGCAAGTGACAGTGTTTTTATCATTATGATTTTGGTATTTACAGCTGGCCCTCTCTGTAAAGGCAGAAGAGTGTTGGGCCAGAGGCAGAAAAACATTAAAGTAAAGTTGATGAGTGGAATAAAAAGATGAAGTTTGCGAATGTCACCTCATGTCACACACCGGGAAGAAGCAAAATGGCTCGTCCATTCACAATAAGTAGTCTTGATCAAGATAAATTAACACTTGTTTATAATCTCATCCTATTGATTTTGCTTGACTAACTGCGGCCCCACAGGGTCAACTGGCCAACAGGAAAAACTCCTGCTGTTCCAGATGGCCAGTCCAGCCCTGCTGTTGGGGTAATTGTGCTTTTAATATTAGACATGTCATGACTAATTAGCTTTATAATTAATCAAATAAGAAATATAACCACTAAAATCACAAAAAGAAAACAACCTCCTTTTTTTACCATCTATATTTCATTAAAGGAGACATATTATGCTCATATTCAGGTTCTTACTTTTAATTTGGTTGACCACTTGAGAAGGTTTACATGCTCTAATGTACAGAAAATGCCTCAGTGTTCTCATACTGCCCATTCCTGCATCTCCTCTTTTCACCCTCTTTCTAAAACGCCTGGATTTATTTCGGCCCCTCCTCCCGATAAACCCCAGTCTGCTCTGATTGGCCAGCTGTAGCAAATGTCATGCCCCATCACCACAAAAGTGGAGTTTCTCAGATTGCAGGCGGGCTTACCCCCAAAGAGCCCAACTGTGACATCACATTAGGAGAGAAATCTGAACCAGTGGTTCACAAAAAAACTACAGAGTGGTCTTTTACACAGTTTGTGGGCCGGCAGGCTCTACAGACACCCACCTTTATGTGCACAAACACTAAAAAAGTGTTTTCTTTTGCACAATATGTCACCTTTAAGAGTAACACAAATATACTATCCTGAGAAATACTGTACAAGAGAAACAGCCAGCACATTCAGTAGTGTACATCTGCTTAATGTAGAGGTTTGAAACTACAATTAAAAGAAATCTGATTAAAAGAGGCTGCTCTTCAAGGACAAATTAATACAGCTTGGTATGATGCCTAATAACACTACTGTGATGAAAGCAGTGGGTGGTAAATAACGTGTTCTACAGTTTCATGGGGTTCTTAAGATGCCTCCATCTGTGAACTGGTCACTAGATTTGCAGTGCTTGATGTGCATTTTTTTTATTTAGCTGTGTTGGCATGACAGAGGTTCCACATCATTTAAAAAAATAAAAAAAACTTGGCTGAGACACAGCAAAGTCCCTGCTTAATTGCTGTGACAGGACAGTTTTCTCTCTGCGAGTAAATCTCGCCGAGCACGTATTATGTCAGCTTCCTTTATCAAAACCCTCCCGCGGAGGATGCAGCAGAGAGAAAGTAAAACAATGCTCATGTTCAACACTGCCACTGGTGTTTTGTTCTTTGAAATGCAAGGTGTTTCTCTGTGTGTGAATTACATGAAAATATAAAGTAAACCCTTTCCTCCCTCTGATTGTCAGTGTGAATGTTTAGAAAATAAACCATGTTACTACGTATTTCAACACAGTCATGATAAAGAAAACATAGAGCAAAATGAAATATATTCAAGTTCCTTCCACAACAGTGGAGCGAGGGAGAAGAGCTGCAGGCCCAGCCGCTCAAAGCAGAGCATGTAGCAGAGATGGTGTCAATGTTACAGCTAGTCTCCTCGTTAATAAATAATGCTCCGTTTTTCAATCTAAGAATCCCTTTTTATAAATAGAGCTATATTTAATTCACAATATTTTTTCCCACGGCAAACTTCCTGTCGGGTTGTGTAAATGCCATTTGGGCTATTCTTATGCCTGGTCTCCAGAGAGGGAAAAACCTTCCATGGTAAACAAAAGACTTAGTAAATCTGACCCTTAGTTTTTTTTTCTTTTTCTGAACAAGCTGTGGCCACACAAACAGCCACTCACCCGAGGACTGTGTTTTGTACTTGCGCAGACAACACTGCTCGGCTGTCAGAACACCTTCTCTTAGCCCGATGATTTATTATCTCAGAGACATGTATTCTCTGCAGTGGGAGTGGCCTACCTTTGCAAGCTTCCAGAAACTTATATCGCTAATGTGGCTTCCCAAAGCCATGCTTGTACTGTGTGAGGCACTTCCCCTGCATTTGCATAGCAGGTACTTCATTACCCAAATTTATATTTCGGTGGCTATAGCTGTTGCTATCCTATTGAACAAAAATCAGTGCCAAGTGCAAGGATTGGCCAATTTTCTGACGTGATTTTATCTGCCCCATTGCATTATGCTAATTTATGTATTTCATGTTCAATGTTTCTCTGGGTAGTATTTTTTCCTACCCTTAATGAAATACATGGTAGAGAAGTGTGAGCCGTTCCCTTTGTGATTTTGATGGATTATATCTCTAAATCGGTAATTATTAAGATAATTATTCTTGGTTAAATATATTTTTTTGTTTTGTGAAGATTGCACTGAAAAACAAAGGATTACTTATCTAAGACTTTGTTCAGATTGCTTTTGATGTCTCTCTTCAATTATCAGAATAAACTGGAAAATGGGAAGCACAAGGGAAGTAGGAAGAATAAAGGGGAAATTACAACCATATTGATGATAGTTCTGCAAAACCCTATTATGTTAAATCTTTATTATTTAAAAAAAATTCTCACCTCGGTCAAGGTTATGACAAATTAACTATGTGTTAGGCTTTCTCTTATTATTGTTTGGACTCGGGCAGGGGAAGATTTAACAGGTTTATTGTAAAATAAGGTAATGAGTCTTTGGAGTGAGCTTGCTGTGATTCTGGGCAGATTATTGGATTTCAAAGAGCAGAGCAGATTGTCTGGCAGTGCAGAGGACTGAGGTTGCAAAAACATGTGGGTTGGAGAGTGGTTCAGGCAGATGTGCAAGCAGGTATGGAAATCCAATCAAACTGGCAGATGAGGACAAAGCTGGATGTTGAACCTGAGGCACAGGCAAACATGAATTACTCTCAGGCAAACTGGCAGACAGATAACCACAGAACTGGATTAAAGCGGCCATAACATCAGCACACTATCACACAATCGGGTTACAGTTAACTAAAAAGATGAGTAGCATTACATGTCTATAAAGGGATGCAAACTCTGATCTCCTGCATCAAAGCCGGACTGGCTACATGCCCATCCACAATCCAGACCTCCTCAGCTTTACCCTGGTGTATGTATATGGGGAACACTACTTCCTATATTGGGACTCCTGCCCTCCCCCACAACCCTCAAAGGATGAGGCACCTATAATGGATGGATGGATGGATGTTGTAGTCCCCCTCCTGGCTATAGTTAACCCACTCACAGTTGCTTCGACTGTGCAGTAGACCTTTGATTCCCAAGATACCATGGAGCTGCTCAAGCATTTGATGATTTGTAGCTTTGGTCAATCATGTGAGTCGACACATCAACACTATCATGGGATTTCCTGTCTGGCTCAAGTGCCAACTGTACAGATACTTTATTGACCGTGTAGAAGATTGGTTTAATGGAAAACAATACACAGAAAAAAATGGTGATCGTTGAAAAGGAGAAGTAAACTATCCGTCTGTGTCATTATCCATGGTGAGCGACTAAGTGATGTCTTTAGGGCAGATAATAGGGATTCGTAGAGATGATATAGTAATAGTAATAGTGCATTAAGAATATGGAATTTAGATGAATTAACCGACAAGAGTAAACTTGAAGAGGTCTAAATTAAAGATGGCCAGAGAAAGAGTGACATATGACAAAGACGTGCTGGCCAATAATCCAGTCAGGACACTCTCTCCCATGTTTCATCCATATCCACCGCAAAACCTATTTTCAACAGAGGCAGAGAATTAAATACAGAGCTGGTTTGGAATGTCACAATTCTTTAAAAGGGCATTGAAGCCCACAAGGACACATACGAATGACTAATGCACTGTTTGTCTATCCGTCATTTGTCTTGCTTCCGTCCCCTTTCATCGCATTCATGCGTTTGTGTGTGCACATGAATGTGAGACCGATTTACCAAAGACGAGGTCGAAGAGTGGCCAAAGACATTGGGGAAACGTGAGTCACCCAGCAGCTGATCACTGCAGAGAGGAAAGAAGAAGAAAGGAGATGTGTGCTGGAAGAAGAAGAACTGCAATGTAAGGAATTAAAGAAATAAAGAAATCATGCAGAATGTACAGGACGCAGATAAATGGAAAGAAAAGAAAACAGGGTTGAAAGGATGCATGAAAGGAAGAGTAAATTGATGAGAAGATTTAATGGCAAGGTATTGCCTTGTCTTCTTTTTGCATTATACAATGACGACGTTTTGACTGTATCTCCCTCAATCACATGCATCCACATAGAACCGGATTTGCGAGGAGGTCACTCCTGCCATTGCCTTACTCTGCACTCATGGTGTTTGAGTCTTAAGCTCGCTAGAAGCTTTGGCATAGTGCGTCAACACTTTTCAAGTAGGTTGTGCAGAGACGGATGAAGATGTCAGGACAAAGATTGCGAGAACACACAACCTCCAATTTGAGTTCTGCGGTGAATAGTCGTGACCGAATGACAAACAATCATTACCGCCTTGCGCACTGCAGGTGAAGAGAATCGTCAACGTGCCAAGTTATTTCCAGCTTCAGTGATCAAGCAACACGAGCAGCACAAAGGTGTATGATATATGTTGATGATGTTAAAGAGGTTATTGCACTTGACTCCCCATAAAAACGTGCTGCCGCATGGTTTTTGGCTCTAATAATCACATTTCCAAGGCGCAGGTGGAGACTCACAATCTAATGCTGTGTGCTGTGATGGGACGTGTTTTTTCCAACTTTTCAAAAACTGCTCAGCCTCCTTGTCTGCATTGGATCTTTAATCGAGCTTAATCTCTTCCTGTGGCTCCTTTTCCTTTGATTTCAAATGTCAGAAATGAATCTTTTAATCTTTACATTGATGTGTGGGGGAAAAAGTGAAACAAACAGAGAACAAAGAAAAAGAGAGGAAAGAAAGATGATCGCAAAGCTAGAAGAGAGACGAGTGGATGGAGGGATGAAGAGATTGGCCAAGTCCTTTTGAAGGAAGGAAATATATAAAAATAAGGATATATTTTGTGGCTTTTGTTCTATGGGGGCATGCAGAGTTGAATTGAATGGCCCAGTAAACCTCTTCAGAGCACTGCACTGAATTCTGCATACATTAGTTTGGTCAGTCAGGTCAAGTCTAACAAGAAATTTCCTGCTGATATAAAACAAACTGTTTTTGTCCTCACTGCCAGCCTCCAGCTTTCCTGGCAATAAACCTGCCCCTCTCAAAAAAAAAATCGAAAACAAAGCAGATTTACTCCTTTAAAAGCTTTGCAACACCGACATCATCATGAATTAATTACACAGCCTATGTTCGGTCCCAAAGATATACCGTTGCCAGTGGCTACATGCGAATAGAAGACTTTCTGGGACGCTCCTTAAATCACTGCAGATGTCAGCTGATGTAAAAGTCTATTACTGAAGGTGCTTACTTGGTCTACCAAGGTGTCATGTTGCGAGAAGAGTCATCTTTCTTGTCCACTAGTCCTGGATAACACTCACAGCAAGTCTCGCCCTTTGCCCCCTTTTTTTCCCAGCATCCAAGAATGAGGGCGAAGTTGCTGTGGTCATTTTTGCCCTGTACGATTAATTTTTACCAAAAGGTGACATCGAAATACAATGTGGTATTACCATGCACAGTGCGGGAATATGTGTGGTAATATAAACTGCGAGAGAGACACCCAGAGAAACACCCTGCTGTGACCAGGTACAGTGGATTAATCAGTCAGTGTGACGAATGTGACATTAAGTACAATGGAACACACGGTTGAAGTGGATGGATGAGCCCAGCGATTGAAAAAAAAACATTTTTACTGCAACCCCAGCTGTATTGATGTCAAGCCAGGACTTCTAGGGGGTAGTCCTGCAGTGCCGTCTATATAACATCCATCTCCCCTGTTGAAACCTCAATCTATAACCATCCCCTATATTGGGTTGTTGCTCGATTGATAAGATTTTGTACTTAAATTAATTATAGACGATACTGTGTGGCGTAGCTCTGCCACAAATCTCTGCTTCCACCATCGTTGCCTAGTTTATCATCAGGGGTACATCTTAACCATCACATTATGCTGGTGGGAAAGGTCAGGAATTTCTTCCGATAGAAATAGCCGCAGTCATAATATTACCTTACAAATTGTTTGCACTGATCGGCAATCAATTATAATTGGTTTCTCATGTACAGCTTGGTTCAGTTACTGTCGGATGTCGATTTTGTGCCTTATCTCTGAAAATTAGAAAAGACAGTGTTTCACATTGGTTGACCTCACGATCAACCCCCAAATATTCGTCCGCTCGCTTTCGGACAAGGATGTGAGTGACTTCGGCAGAATCTCTAAGCTAACTGCCTGTCGCGACATCGCATCTCACGAATATATGAAGTGCAGCGGATGACACAAAATTCGTGCCTACTCGCTTCTTTGCAGTAACTCTGTATGTGATCTCATCAAGCAATAAAAATTTGCTTTGCGTTTGGTGTGAACGCACCATTGCACTGAATTGATTGATAAAGTTTCAATTAGTCTTTTAAAATAACATTCAGTTCAGAAAGAAAAATGTAAACCCTGCTAAAGGATGACGTGACAATCCTTGGTGTTTGAGTTAAGGCTCCTTCACTGTGAGAACTTTATGACCTTCTTATGATCCATGACCATACTTCACATAATCCTAGATCACAAGTATTTGAAGTGTCACATTGAGATGGGGGAACAAATTCATGTTCATTTGGCTGATATAAGATGCTTTTGTGTTCCGTTGGTGAGCTGTAATTCTTATTTCTTTGCGGCATTATTTTATTTAGGGTTTGGATTGTTAATGGGAGATACATTAACATATGCCCTCCTTATGTAAGAAGGATTGTCTACAACTTAAAGGGCCCATATTATGCCCCCTTTTACACAAGTTACATTGGTTTTCAGGTGTGTGCACTACATGTCTTTGCCATTCCATGTCAAAACACCTCAAGGATCAAGCCACACAGCACCCTCCTCTTTCCGTATAAACAGCCCTGTGAGACTACGGTCGATTCCAGCTCTTTCCTGCTCACTCCTCGCCCCCCTCCCTTCGTGTTCCGCAAAGCTCCGCCTTGCTCCTCCTCGGTCCTCCCGGGTCTGCTGCGCAACTACGGCGTTGCGCTGCCATGACAACAGTCGCACGTAACAAGGCACATACACGACGTAGAGACCCGGGAGGCCCAGCGAACACGTTCTCCATAATTACACACAGAGCACAAGGGGCTGGGCAATAGAACGTTAACGACATCCCGGCCGGCGGAGCTCGTGGCCGGCCACGAGTCTAGCTCCGCCGGTAGCCGCGAGCTCCGCCGGCAGCCGCGAGCTACGCTGGTAACCGCGAGCTCCGCCGGCCGGCCGCGAGTCTAGCTTGGCCATGCCCGCGGTCGTCGTTCGCTTGCGGGGAGAAAATTATGGCGTAGACGAGATCTGTTTTTCCGCACTTCAAGGGGGGAGGTGCTGCTCAGGTTGGGGGCGTGGTCGCCCCAGTAGCAGGAGTCAACTTACGTCACTTGACGCCCAGGCTGCGAATGGACCGTCTGCACGGCCAACCCAAACCACGAATCAACCACTCTTTGTTTTCTTTTCATTCTCCGTGGGCTGGCGGAGACCACGAATCCGCCTTCAAATACAGTATGGATTTTCTGCACTAACTGATCCCAGTCTATAGGTTATGAATCAACCTTACAACTAAGCCCTACAGATATCAACTAAACGGGGCGGGTGGGGGTCACTAAGTATCTCACCATCGATGTAATTTCCTTTCCTCTCTGCTTTGGAGCCCAACAAGGCGTCGGAAGAAAGGGGATCCTTGTTTAAGTGGACGTGATTAAGCCTGATGGATGAGACTGACGAGTCTGTGGGAGGAAGAGGGGGAGGCAGCGTCAGGCCGGCAGTTCTCTTCTTGCGCTTGATTCAATTCCCACAGCAGACGAGCTGCGAGGAGAAGATTATCCAGTGGTAATTCAGTTGAATTACATTTCAGTCCACTGTTCATCAAAAGAGCTCAAATAGTTTTATTGACACTGGCAGTGGGTGATCCCTGAGGCATGCGGGGGGTGGGTTGGAAAGTTCACAGCGAGCCATAGAGTAACTCACAAGAGTCAGAGCTGCAAGTTTTCTTGTTATGATTTAAACTTTTTTTTTGCAGTGTTTACAAATTATTTGTGGTGTTTCATATTATGTTCTAGTTGAGTGCAATGAACTAATGAAAGCAGATTTGGCTTTTTCAATGATTCTCTTCTTTTATTTTAAATTTTGTGGACCATATTTTAACCCACATTTAGTTTTGATGAAATATTTTGGAGATAAATCACAGAGACCTTAAGGCACCCTCGAGTGGGAAAACTACAAACGGGAGCACAATTTGTTGAAGTTAAAGGTTCATCTTTGCCCTGGTTGAGTATTTTGTGGGTTTGAAGTCACCTCAGGACCATTATCAATTAGATATGTTTCAGTGAATTTGGGCAACATATTTTAATGACGATGTTAAACCACCAGACAACATTACATTAAGACAGCTTTGATTATGGGGAGAAATTATGTTTTTACTGCTTCCCTTCTCCGTAATGTATTGCATTTTGATTACTTTTTTTAATGACAGGACATTGTCTTTGAAAATTATGACAACGATAAAAAAAGATATGAGTCTGCTACACTAATACACACACATTAACAAAACATGTAACAAAAATGATGGTAATAGGTTAAAGGAAACAATTCGTCAACTATTTAAGTAATGAGAAGTAGATCTTTTTTTGTTCAACAACATAGACAGGATGGCTCAGAAGTTTATTTCTAATCTCAACTAGCATCTGTGTGCGCTGTATAACGCCTCAGGGGTTTAACTTCCCCTTTCTCCACCTTCCACCGCTGTCCTTCATTTTCTGTCGCTCATCACATCAGACACACACACACACACACACACACAGAAACGACAGTATTAAAACCTTTAACCACCCGCTGTGTTTCGTAACCCTAAACCATGTTGTGAAGCATTAAAAAATACTTGTACTCATGGTCGTTGTTATCCTAATGAGATGCTTGACACACACACACACACACATAAAAAATCCTATCTGTGGACCTTGGGTAGAGAGACAAATAGAAAATATTTATTTATATCCAATAATTTTTTCATAGACTTACCATTTAGGTTAATGTAAATGCATTAATTTTTCAAGTGTGTAACGTGTGTGGGTGCATACCAGGCTTACTTGACCTACTTGGCCATAATGTTAATTTAAAATGTTAATTAAATATGGTGTGAATGCAGTGCTCATGAATATCAATAAGCTCTCACCAGGGGGTCAACACTCAGTGACACAAATTCAACTAACCCGTTTTACTGATCCCATAGTGGCATTAACAAGACTGGGTGAGGGGCGGCGCAGTGGGGTAGCGGTTAGCGCTGTACCATCGCTTAGGTCAACTGGAGACTCTAAATTGACCATAGGTGTGAGGGTGTAAATGGTTGTTTGTCTCTGTTACATGACCTAATTGATTCTTGGCATTAAGTATATAGATAATTTCATGGATATTTAAACTAATTCAGCTATAACAAAGTCTGTGAGGTTTGAGCAAGACAATAACAAAGACGTTCCCTGACAACCAGATCAGTTTCAGCTGCCCTGGTATATCTCATACTCTCTAGGGGTGGCTTCTCTGTTTTTGGTGTGCGGTTAAATTTAGAATACAGCAGAACTGCAGTGACAGTGTCATACACGGGGTTGAGACAGACATTGAGATTAACCTTGTAGGCATGTTACATAAGAACATTTGATGGAAAGTTGAAAAGGATTTTCAAATGTGATACAGGCATGAAAAAATAAAAAACAGGTCACACAAACCTTTCTTTTAAAATCCTTTTACAACCCTTTCAGATGTTTATTTCCAGCAAGTCTCATGTCAGCGTTTGGCATAAACATTTCACATTCTTTTCTTTATCTTTTTTAAAAAAGTCTTTTGACATAATTCTAGACTTTTTTTAAATCTTCTACTTCTACTACTTTCAATGGGACTTCACATTATGTTAATAATAACATAATATTTCAATACTGTCAAGTGAAATCCTCCATATACATCAACAACAACAAAAATGTACTTGTAATCCACAGCCAGGCATGTCAACAGTCTTTTAAACGTCTCCCTGGAAAGCCATTTCCATGGATTGGCATCACACAACAGATTTTCTTTTTAATTCATGCTGCCACTAATGTTAATTCAGAGGCTTAATGTTCATCTTTCCCCTGTGGTTTGGAAAGACGCCAAGATCCGCACAAAGTTGGCCTGAGTCTGGCGATATAATTGATCACGTTAATAAATAAGATCATTCACACAGTAACTGATTACTTTCAGAAACGTGTGATTAATATTGATCATCAACAGCTGTTTTGGCACGAGATCAAAAATGCTGTTTTCGCATCAGCTGTGGACCCCTTAAGCCATGTGTCATATTCCCTGAATACAAATATTGAACATGAATCAAATGTGTTTAGTTATGATGATACAATTTCAGGAACGTGGCCAAGGGGATGTCTTGGATCACAAACACGATGTGACTCATCTGTTTCCCTGTAGGTATGCTAAATGATATTCCCTCCAAGATGCCTGAACATAACACAGACCTCGTCTTTAACAATTCTAGCTGAGAGGCGGTAATCTAAAATCAAGTAATCGGCATTGCTCCCACGTTCCGAACAAAACAATTGCCTGGTGTATGAAGATCTTTCAAGGTTATATGATTATATCTGATTATGTCTTGAAGACTTGCAGATGCTAAACAACCGACAGTTAAGCTGCATCATTGTACCTGTAGTCTGCTCACAGACTGATGGTGGATATACAACACACACGACTGTCACACCAGAGACACGTCTACTGTTCTGTCTGGTTAAGAAGACAAAAGGGCTTTGGTTCAGGTTATTGTGGTTTGTCATGACATTGAACTTTACTATACAAATCCATGACTTTTAAACTACCTTAACAAAGTGCCATGAGTGTCCAGACATAACCACAAAACAACTTTAATAATGCTGCAGTCACTACAAGTCGATATTTAACTGCAAGATTTAATTTTTTGGCAGGAATGAAAAAGTCCGGTAGCAACATATTCATGACTTGCCAAATGCATTAACACCATACCATAATTGTATTAATAGAAAACGTGATCTGACCTCAATCTACATTTAAAATGAAATGTGTTTGCTGTTGCACTCTAGTTGTACAGACTAATATTTTTTTAGGAGACAAGGTTGCCCATGGTCTTACCAAAGTGAACTAAAAACAAGATGTTCAAGTCCAGTGGTTTATGATATGACTGAGATGTCTGTCGTGACCCCCTTGCCCTTTCCCGGAAATTGTTCTTGGCTTGAACTTGGCTTGATTTGAAGGTGAACGACTTAGACATGGCTGATAAATATGGCATAAGTTTGACTAACATAACTAAAAATATAGCAATTTGAACTCCGAGAGAATCTACTCATCATCAGAATCATTTTGTTGAAACCTCTATACTTTGGCTAAGTTTTCAATCACTCACATATCTCAAAGATATTTTAATTAAATTAGCTTTTTGACACAGTCTAAATTTACAAAAATGAAACTGCACTCGAGTCGGGAAAAAATGGTACTCCGACACACATATGGTAATTGCTGCCTGTTGAAAACGTCATTATTCTTGTGTCTCAGCAGTTAATTCAGATGTTTTGGGGGGGTTTTTTCAACAAAGACAATAACAGCATCTGTTCGTAACTCTCTCATTAATCCTGTAGACCAGGCATAAAAAATGAAGATGGATCACAGTGAGCAGTGGTCCTATTTTGGGCAGTAATTTATATGTTCTGTGTTTCCCTCTTAGGCAATCCATTAGGTTTATTGAGGCACTGCAAGAAAACTAATTGTTCCTCTGGACTCTCTCCATGTGGACTGCCTGTTATATTTTATGAATAGAATTCTTAATGCATACAATTCAGGCCATTATGTTACTAAAGAGAAGCTTATATTCTGAACTCATTTCCTTACAGCATTTAATGAGCTGAATTAGAGCTTGAAGGCTAACTCAATAAATATGTGTTTTATCACCCAGCTTCTGTACTGACAGAGCGGAGACACGCCCCCTCCTGTTTAGTGAGCTTCACTATTTTATCACCAACGTAGCATCCCGTGCTATGCTAAATGCTAAGATGCGTGAAGAATTTGTGAGGAGGAATATTTTTTCCTGGATCAGTTTCACATACTCATGTTGCTTTCCTCTACAGATGCTGACTTTGCTGGGGGGAAAGCTAAGGGAAGGAATATTCTATAACTACTGTATTTTATTCATGCAAAATAAAGCTTGACAATATTACATCATTGTACTTTGATAAATTTGTTATGCTTTTCTTTGAGCTACTGCATCCGTAGTACTGAACCAGTGAATCTGATTACCCGATATTAATATATTTGTAATGCCTTGAATTGATTCAAAAAGTATAGTGATAGTAGTAAGTAACCTTCATATTGTTGTATATTTATGCAATGAGAAACCAATCACTTTCAAAATACACTTTATTGCAAAGCAAATATCGAGGTTGCATAAATATTAAAATACGACTTTGAAATAAATAAATGAAATGAAGAAAATATATTGCACAGCACAGTATTTACATATAGCACAGTCTGAAGCTAAACCATCTTGGAATGAAACCAGTGCAAGCGGCTGGGACCAACTGGCTCATCACATGAAGATCATCTGTGTCTTCGGCTCCCAGGTCCTCGGGTGTGGGGCCACTCGCCGACCTCTGCCCCGTCTCCGTCTCCGGTGCGCCTCGTATGCGACTCCCTCTTCTCCTCGCTCGACTTCTCGTCGAAGCAGCCGAGTTCACTTCCTCATCGGAGTCCAGTAATTTTATAAAAAACATAGATAAAAGCGTCAGTCATCTTGCAAAGCAACAAATGATGTATGTGAAGATAAAGCTGTTCATTTACAGGCCTACCATGTAATACTGCAGTAGCTAACGTGCTAGCTAACGCTAGGTACGTAAACAAGCTAATATAAACTGATTTACGGTCGCCCACGTTCAAAAACACTGACAATGTTGTTTTCAAGTCACAGGCAATAACGTGAGGCAACGATAACTAAAAAAACGTCTCATAGTCTATCAATGTGGACATTAGTCCGTGTTAGCTTCGGGTTAGCTTCTTACCGGTGGGAACGCCATGTTACGTACTTTACCTGGCTTCGGATGCCATGGTAGCGTGCGCGAGCAGGGCGGGCTGGGAGGAGCTGTGGAGGAGGGACCGAAGTGCAGCGGAGAGGGAGGGGGAGGGAGCAGGAGTCGTTGGGTTTTGAATTCTGAGACTATGTCCACACTCCTCTCAATCCTACCGACAGCAGCTTTAATTGGCCTGTCAGTTACCGTGGGACTTTCATTTGGTTTCATTTGGTCAGGCTGAGTTCTCTTCAGCCCAGGCTGGTGTACTGGGGACCACAAGATCACAACAGGGCCCCCATGGGAAATGAATGCCCTGCTTAGATGTTCTCAGACCTGACTCTATCTCTGTCTTCCTGTAGTCTTTCTCTTCCAGTCCCGTAGCCTATTTCACTGACTGTCTCTCTCTCCTGAGTCTTGACTCCCTTTCATTGGACTGAGGTACAGTGTGGTGCACTACATCTGCTCCAGTGAAAGGATTTTCTTAATTCTCTACATTTTACATAACCATGTTTTCATCCCTTCCCCTTACATAAATTGCCTTAGCTGCTTCCATTCACTGTTAGGTGACAAACTGGTAAATCTTAAATTTTTAAATCTCTAATATAACCCAATACCACTCAAAAGTGTGTTCTTATTGGAAAATATAAATTGGGAATATTTTGGGGGCAATGCTGAAAAAAACACTGATACCCTGTACCCTGTTACAACAACTCTTTACTTTTGTAGGATACTGACACCTTAAGTTGTGTTAACAATCTGAAACTGTCTATTATTATATTACCATTATAGTTAATTATTCATGATTCATAATCCTACAAACCTACATAAAATGCATAATCATTGAACCATAACTCAATCAAGACTAGTCTGCAGCCATGCCGGCAGCTCTTGGAGACTTAAAAAAAGGAAGAAGGCCAAATTGCCAAAGCTGAGATGGAAGGCAAAGCTTTTTATTTATCAGTTGATCTACAACCCTCAACTTAGGCCATGAGCTTTGGGTATTGACCAAAAGAAGGAGATTGCGGATACAAGTGGCTGAAATTTGCTTTCTCTGTAGGTTTGCTGGGTTCAGCCTGGGCATTCGGAGGGAACTCAGAGTTGTCGAAAGGAGCTAGTTGAGTTGGTTCAGGCATATGAGTAGTATCCCCCCTACTGTAGGTGCACTCATTGAAGGTTTTCCTGACACGCAACCAACTGGGAGGAGACCCAAGGGTAGAGCCAGGACTTGCTAGCCCATCTGGCCTGGGAAGGCCTCAGGATATCCCAGGAAGAGCTAGGAGGCACTGCTAGAGAGAAGGACACCTGGAACACCCTGTTTAGCTGGCTGCCAACCCTGACCCAACCTCGGATAAGCAGAAGAAAAAATGGGTTGAGAGCAGGAAAAGCACAGTTGTGACCAATAGCATCAACATTGGCTATCTATTCCATTCCAGTTGCCTCTGTGAAGCTTGAAAGAAGTTTTTGGTATGATATGAAAGTCCTTGTTATGTCCTTGCCTGAATGACATGGAGCTCAGACTTCACCTTAAATCATCAGAATCAATAGAATCCAGTTTCACTGAGCTTCAGCAAATCTGCAAGGAAGAATAGGGACTGCGAAATGTGCCAAGATGAGAGTCGTATCCAGGGAAATTCTATTTGGCAGCTGAGAGTGTGTTATTGCAAATATGAGCGCTGGTTTAATTCGATAAGGGTTTTGAATAGATCCTGAAGGCAATGAATCTACAGTTACATTCCAAATCAGCTAATGGGAATACAATGTCAATAAGAGGCCAAAAGGGTTTGTATTTTCTTTTTTAGCATATGGTAAAATTCTTCTCGTTAGAAAAATGAGTCTCTCCTCACTCACTGTTTTTATTTAGTTAACATTTTTTTTCCAGAAAAGTTTTATGATATCCCAACATCACTTTCCGGTCTCCCTTTCTCTCCTATCCACTCATTCTCTTCTAATCCCCTATCCTTGTGTAAGTGACTTATCAATTTGAATATCAACCCAAAGGTATCGAGTGCAACAGAAGAGAATGGTGCCTGTGTAAGTGTAGAAATTTTAGTAACTTTCTTTTCAAGGATGAGTGTGCAGCTGCTCCACCCTTCCTGTCTTGGGTGCAAAGGTTCCCTTTACAAATGACAAATCCACGTGCTTTTCTTAACTTTTCTGTACATCATCTGGTTGAGGGAGATTATACTACCATACTTAGCCAAAAGTGCTATGTGTATTGCATTTTTGCTGTTTTTACCCTGCCCCACCAACACTTTATCAACTGCAGGGCCCTGTCCTACAGTGACAATGGCCTATCTACTCTATCACATAGGGCATGGCCACCTTTGGCCCAGTTGGGATTTCGGTTAGATGTATTAGCACTGCTCCAAAATGTATACGTGCACACTACTGACCTAACTTTAAAATGATAAATGAGGAAGGTTCCACTCAAGGTGATGCAAAAACAAAAAATATCTGTGTGTGTCCAGTAAAATTCCCCTCTTAGCACCAACAGGAACTTCTTTGATTTCTAGAAGCCCTATGTGAAAATGTTCCTTTCTCCTTAGTTATTGTAGTCAATAACCTGCAAGCCTGTTGTTATATAAAAGCATACAGAGACCACATCATTATGACTTAATGAGACATGAAGAAGTGAATGGTGCCTAGATACTGTTGACAAATATCCCCATATCCTCAGTGTATGAGAAGCCATCAGCTATCAGTAACATACACTGGAGTTGATGCTGTTAATCTTGGCGAGCAATTAACTCACAACACCATAACTGTGAAAAGCAATCAGCCATGCAAGCTACTTTCTCTTAAACCCACTAGCTAATAATGTGTTGTACACTGTAAAACTCTCCATTGTTCCTAGCAGAACCACATTAGTAACATTCCTCACTTCATTTACTCATTCTCTGCCTAATAACAAGTCTGAGGGAACTAATTTCCAGCAACCACTCAGGATATTTCTACAACTTTCTACAATCTTATGCTGTTACCCGGTCATCCCTGCCTGATTAATATGCAGGTAACTGGATGGCTATATGGCGAGCACTGTAGCATGTTACTGGCCGTTATCATGGAGAACAGATGGGGGAAACACAAGAGGTCCGGTAAGTCCCGGTGGAATGAATCCCACAAGCATATTACTAGTCCCTTCAACTCTATTTTTAGCAAAAGTACATGTGATCAATTTGTCATGTGTCACCTTCAACCACCAAGTGTATAACCTCTCTCATTATGCTGGTGAGGTCCTTGTTGGGCGATGGTGCTCAGAAGATAGAAGTAGGTCAACGTAAGGATGGGGACGAAATGGTTGGGTGGATTTGTACATTGCCATTAACCTAAGCCAATCCACTTTCATGTTGTACATTGTTAACATAAAGTATGGTCACTATATAAGATGTAATATTTATTGTGCAGCTGGAGGAGATAATTTGGGGAAAAAAGGGGCCAAACTCCCACCACATACTCACCTACACATCTACAAGCCGTCTTTATTGTGGGATTTGTCAAATCCAAAGACCAATATAACCAAGATGGAATAATAAAACATTGTTTGTTTTATTCACCAACATCTCCAACGAGGCTGTACTTATGGAAAAGTGTGTTTCATGTTGTCAAAGTAAACCATTATGCCGGTAGGACCTGGTGTGGCCAAAATGAATTTAAAATTGACATATGGAGGAAATCATCAACATCTTATTCTAAAAATGATGGGTTAGCAATAAGTGCCTGTGTGTTGAGGCAGAATGTGATACAAGTAACCTAGGTGGCTCTATAGCATGGCCATCTATCAAAATGGCCCAACACAATGTCAGATTAGATATAGTAGGTATCCCTCATCGAGGCTTGTGTAGATGCTTTATCCCTGATACTCATAGTAGAGGTGAGAAAAGAAGCATCTTCATGTGTTGATTTGCATTTTAATATTAAAGTGGTTTAAGAGAGGCAATAGATCAAGTGTGATCGTGCATTCTCAAAGAACAAATAGGTAAATCGTGGACTTGATTCTAGTTTTTTTTTACTTTCATTCTTACTCAATGGAGCATAATGCCCCAAAGAATTGATACACTAGGAGTGCATGAATGTTTATCCGATTGACTTGATTACACTGAGAAACTAAATCAGGCCAATAGTAGGGTTGTATGAGCTAGACTTAAAGTGTTTTTGGTTAGAAGGTCTCAGCATTGCAATTTTGTGCTTGAGAGATAATGAAAAAAGGAGAAATTTGGAGGGAGAGAGGAAAGAGGATGGGTTGAAAGATAGCAGTGCTAAATAATAGTTTAGGCTCACTTGTATTGATGAACCACATTATCAACTTCCTGTTCAAATTAAGATATGCAGTCTTGAACTTTCAATGATATGTAAGATAACGGAAAGATAAATTAAAAACGTTATGTCGCTTGTACTTAAAACAAACACATGGTGAAGGGAACACAGCTAGTGAGATCGTGTTGGAAAATATGTTTTAGTCCATTAGTAGTAATCTGTTGTGAGACTGTGGACTGCTGCATGTGTGGCTCCTTATGGTTTACGTATCATGGAAGTGCAACCTCTGGCCCCAGCTCTCATCCCTAAGGTGTACCCAGGGTGAGATTCATTAGCTGTAGAAGTAACGGGGATGATGAATGGGCTGGATTTGCTCTGCTATACACAGACAGACACACCAATGGACACACTGATACACAACCACACACACTCACAGACACAGAGGCACAGTCAAGAAGATAAAGGGAGCTTGGAGAGCAATACATGCAGGTGCTAGGAATAAAATTAAACTTGCCAGATAGACAAAAGCAAGAGAGGACTCTTTTTCTAATATCTTTTTGCCTGAAGGTGACTATGGGGGAATGCACATTTGAGACTTTGAATATTTCAAAGAAAAGATTTTGAACAATGCAGCAGTTGATTAAAGAGCTTGACACACTGCACCATAAGGGCAGATGAACAAAACAAGAAAAGTTTATGGATTGGTAAAAGATCTTAATTTTCTTTTCTATTGTTTTTGTAAATGTGACATATGTATTTGTTGTGGGGGTGAAAGTGTTTTTGTGAATCGCAGTGTGTTGAGCTCTCTCATTTGCTGTACATGTCTTACTGTAACTGGGGACCGAACTGCTGCCCTCAGTTAGCTTTTACTGTAGATGCTTTAAGTGGGAAGGGTTCGCACCAGCAAGAATGTATATCGCCTGCTTTCACCACTGATTAAAGCTTAAGCAAGCATCGATTTAAGTTATGCAAATTAAATAATCCTCAAAGGACATCTTACACTATTTTATGTGTGTGTGTGTTGGCAGGCGTTTGAATCCAGTGAAGCGTACTGCATGTATGTGGGTGTACATATTGAATCTGTTGTAGCCTCACTATATGGTGCACATAATCATTTATGTCGGCAATTCTATATGTCTGTGGGCTGACTTCAGGGTATGGCACTGTGTAAAAAGACTTATTGGCTGTCAGTCTGATTTATGATTGGGTTTTTTGTTTTTATTGTGTGCATGTGTGTGTGTGTGTGTGTGTGTGTGTGTGTGTGTGTGTGTGATATACTCCACTGATCATGTGTCAGATCAAAATCGTGAAAGAGCAACAGTGGCCTATTTGGACCCATGGAAAAAAGACATGCCCCACATAAAGATACAACATACTGAATGAGGTCCACGGAGGCAAAAATTACATTTAAACGGAGATGCTGCAATACGCTTTTCAAAATTGCTCCTGCTTGAATCCTTGAAATGCCTTTGTAATAATATAGATTTCTAAATAATTGTTGCAGTCCACAATTTGTTTGCTGAAAAAAGCAAAAACAAAACTGTTGGTGCTCACAGACCTAACTGTCAAAGAACTGCTATAAGTTGAAGAGAGGCAATAAAAGAAACATAAAAAGTATAGATTAAAATATTACATAAAAACTGTATATATAACAGTATAAAATTAAAAAAATATATAAAACAGTATAATGTCTAATTAAAGTAGAGGATTAGGTGATTAAGTGAAGGCATAGGAAAAAAGAGCAGTTTTTAAAGTCTATTTAAATCAGCCTTTTACGTTTTTGCATTTATGAATTGCCTCGCAGGCTGGATCAAACTGTTCCGCATACGGCCGGACTTTCCCCTTCCCTGTTGTAAACAGACCTCAGATAGATAAATTTGCTTACACAGGTTCATTAGGGTGCTGCTGAGAGACACTTTATCTAGATAATGAGACCACTGGCTTCCTTTTTCTTCAAGCAGTCACCCCATTTCGGTACCTGGGCACACACCCAATTAGTGTAATATATGAAGGAAGTGGCACACGATACATAGTTTCCAGGACAATCCCTCTACAAGACAGTCAGAGCACACCAGTGATATCAGACTCCAGAATGTAGCGTTTGCGGAAGATGACAGGAGATCACAATCAGCAGAAACGATCGGATCAACTTCCGGTGTAAGGTTGTGTCGTGGTGCAGACCAGCCACGGACCGGTCTTTGGATACAATCTATTGATGCAAATGAAGCAGGGTTGTCTGGACAAAGCATGAGCTCTGAAAGCAGTATAGAGAGACTGGAAAGCAAAAAGAGAGGCATGGGATGAGAGGTGCAATAAACAGTGAATAAAGCCTATATAGGGATTTCCTTGAAGCAAGTCACAATTATAGTAGGGGCCCCCTCTGATGTTTTATTCTCCGCTTGATTTTCTACGTACACATGGTTATGTTCTTAATGGACTTGCATTTCCTAAAAGTATTACAATTCAACACGGGAGGACCGAGACATGTGGCTGCACATCACTTACCCATCAAAAGTTCCTTAAGCCAGTGACAGATCCCCAATAGATTCTGAATACAAATCAAACAGGGGATGTGTGCACATGCGACATAATGGAAATGGCATGTAAGCGTGTCATAATGAGCTTAATGAGACGCAGCATGCATGTTGGTTTTTGTGAGTCAAATATTCAGGACCGAAAGATGAGTGGACGGATGGATGGATGGCTGGATGGATGGATGGAAGGGTTTTTCGAACAAGGACACTAGTTATACAATCAACTAATTTCTGCAGGATATAAACGCTGATTTCCATGACAACATCATCTGAAACTATGGTTACATGATTCGCGTGCAGCCAGTTAAGGTTCATTACTTTCCAGTAGTTGCAGAGGGAGTTTTGATGAATAAAGTGTGTGTGTTTCACAGCGTTTGGCCAAACTTGCCTTATACTAATCGCTGTGCATGGAGAGACTTGTGTCGAGGAAATTCAATTTCATGTGTCACACTTCAGGAGTGGTGTGAAGTTAAGCAGTGCTTTGCATTCAGTTTTATTCTTGTAATATTTATTAATACATGTAATTATAATAATAACGAACACAGAGAGAGCTCCAAATGCATGCCTTTGTAACGGACGATGTGTTTGAAATCTAATTTGTTTGCATCAACAATGTAAGAAAGACAGTGCAGCATGTTTCTGTGTGAAACTGGAGAAACTCTGATCTACACTCAACTGCTGCGTCTACCTGAGCAAATCGCTCAGGACAGAATGAGGAGGGACCAACAGGGACATAGAAGTGGATGATGTATTGTAGATGAGATAGAGCCCTGATGCTGAGCTAATGAAGGGATGCTGGTGGAGAAGTGTTGCAGGTGCAAAAAAAGAGGCCTAGATTGCTTTGGTCTCACAAAGTTGAGGCAATCAACTTCAGCGTGAATAAAGTAAACTTACGGGAAGACAAGATGCTATAAAGGAACCACAGGAAGAAAGGCTGATGAAGATCGATTTCATGCCAGTTCCTTAAGAGCAAGTTCCTTAAGAGCAACACTGCTACTGTGTAAATGTGTTACCTGATTAAAAAATGGTGTTAAGACCATCTGTTCACTCACTGTGCCTCAGACGGCAGCTCCTGCACCAAGATCACGCTTCTTCTTTTTTTTACCCTTGCCTCTTCCTCTCATCGTTCACGCTTGTTTTTCTACATTAATTTCAGTTCATTTGGACCTTTTCACCTGTTTTACTAATAATCCCTCTCGAGCCGCTCTCTCCCTCGCCGCCACAGGTTTGCTCTGCACGTCCCCCAAGATCTTTGAAATGAGCAATACGCTTTGCAAATCACAGCATAAGCTCGCCGGGCGCAGAGACACTCGTGGTCATCTCTCATACATCATAAAAGCCTGCGAGGAGTCTTCCCCAGTTAGATTGGCCTCTTTATCGTTTATCATAGTTTCCTTAGTGCCTTTTGTCGCTTTTCCTCATTCTTCTTGTTCCCAAGGGCAGCTTCTACTTTTTTTTTTTTAAAGAGCCTAGTGGAGCGAAGGTTTTTTTTCTCCACATTATGAATTGTGTGCTTCA
The DNA here is from genome assembly GCF_022379125.1 of Scophthalmus maximus. NCBI lineage: Eukaryota > Metazoa > Chordata > Actinopteri > Pleuronectiformes > Scophthalmidae > Scophthalmus > Scophthalmus maximus. The sequence goes on from NC_061516.1 coordinate 20,575,978, forward strand.
TCACAAGCGGGATTTCAGTCTTTCTCTTTTAAAGCAGAAATGTGTTCTGCTGTAGTTATCTTGCTGTGACATGCTGATAAATTTGCATATTCATTAAGGGATATTGTAAAAAGTAATCTTGTGTCTGTGGTTAATGTTCTGTAGCACAATATAAACAGGATTAAAGCATGGGACTGGTAATTGGCATTGTTTTTCTCGTGAGTTTCTGGAATCCTACTGAACCCTGCGTCCTCGAAGTCACGTTATTAAACAACAAATTCAAACAGAAACCTAATTTTTGTGATAATTAAAACCAGATCATATTTCACACTAAGGTAAAAATGATATGTTGTCAGTTTACACGTGTGGAAAGTCACCTAGCAAAGTGCTTTTGTTGCCCAAACCTAATCACAGACTGGACGTTGTATCTGAACCCAGGGAATCCTGCACTTGAAGAGTTTTTACCGAAGATTTACACCGAAATGAACGACAGAAACTTAGGTATCATAAATCTTGTATAGCCTTGATGTAAACATGAAAAGAAATACGTCAATGAATAGCATGGGTAATTGGAAAGCATATCATCCAATTAGGAGAATTTTTGTGTTGAAATGACTAAGCTCCGAGGCACTGGGAAGAGAAGTTATGTTGATGTGGTGGCCATGGTGTTGTATGACGCAAAAAAAAAAAATTTACTATACAAAACCACTGGAAAAAAGCATGGCTGTGAAAACAGTCAGTAACTCCTTTAAAATCCCTCTGACTTTTTTACCATCAGAATTTGATCCATCCGGTCCAAAAACACTTGGAAATTGTAGAGCCGCCAATATGATTAAAGGATTTGGGTATTTTGAAATCTTAATTGTGTTTTGTTCTATTAATGAGTGCAGGGAGCAAAACAGAAATCGGACCCGCGGGTCTCAGACGCACTCGCTCTCAACTCGCTCAGCTGGAGAAGGACCAGCTGGGAAGCATGAGGAAGATATTTTTACCATAAGATGTGCCCAGTGTGCAACTTTCACGGGAATAAATGAGGTGCCATCTTGGAATACAGTATCCAGTTCTCCTGAATACATCCGTGACTCTTTCTTTATGAGATAAAAGTGAGCAGTTTTATGAGTTCCAACATGTGAAACGTTGACCTCAGCATCAATGGAAGGTGAAAGATGGGGGGAGAAGTTTCAGTTCAAACTGTAAAGACTTGTTTGAATGACAAATATGCAGTCTGAAGGCACATCAGACCGTCTGAAGTAGCAGAGGCCCTCATATGGACTTGACCTATTGCATGCCCTCTTGACCAATAAAGTAAGGGCTGTGTTGTTGTGTTGAATCTTCTACGAAAAATGGAGGACGCTATCGAGCAGAGCCATCCTGAGCGGACTAATCACGACACCAAAGCAACTGAGAAGTGGTGGTAACAAACACAGATAAGGCCGCTTGTCGAATTTGTCGCTCCTCCTCAACGTCGACAGATGATCTGCGGGGCTCACCTGTTAGCTTTCCAGTAAGGCAGCAGGGGACAGACAACAGACCTTATTGACGTATCAAATATTTACTTGAACAAATTGCCAATCGTGTCAACTTCGCTCGAAACTTGATTTTTGGAAAAAGTGACAGCCCCAAATAAACTGTTTGTCCGTTCCTCTTTCTTCTGGCTATCACCAAAAAATTAAATGAGACCATGCTTTTCATCCTACTATACCAGAATAGATTTGTAGCAACATTTTTTAGGGTTGAAAATTTAAATTTAGATGTCAATTCTAAAAATAGGTTGGTCATTTGGCGGAGTTTACCCGAGGCCCGCAGTTACGTTGAGCATAAGGACCGGGCAAGACGAACGTTATGGGGTAAAATGTTACACAACTTAAACCTTTTTTTTTTGTGTGTGTGTGTGTGTGTGTGTGTGCGTGTGTGCTTCTGTTTTTTTTTCCTCGAGGGCCTTCAATCACGCAGGGGCAGACAATCTGTCTCTCCATCCGGCCTCCGCTGGGAATCCCGTCCCTAATAACATATCTCACTGTGAAAATGTCCCTCAATGTGGAAAATGGTAACGATTCAGCAGAATGATTTGTGCCTCTGTCATGGTCGTTCAGACGTTTCTTCAGCAGTCAATGTCATCACCCCCATTTTCTGAATGATCTTCCATCTAGTGTATCTGTATCTTTCACTGATGGAATCAGTTTTCTCCCTCACTCTTGCGTGATTGCCGGTGTGTGTTGTGTGTTGTGTGTGTGGGTGTGTGTGGTGTTTGCGGTCTCTTGGGAGGATCTTCCCTGCGAGGAAATTGCTCTTCAGAGTACACTGAACCAAATGTATGGCCTCTGTTGAGGGATCACATCGTCAGTTTGGATATGCGTGTCTACAAGTGGCATCTCCTATCTATCGTGCAAACCGCGCTTACGATGTCCTGTTCCTTGACTAAAAATGAAAAAGTCTGAGTGGTTCTGATGTGAATGGGAAAGCTGTTCCAGAGATTAAGGGGCAGCTACTGCAAAACGCAAGGTCACCTCTGTTTTTTAAGCCTAGATCTCGGGATTTTCCAGAGGCGTCATGTTGGTCGACCTCAGTGCCCCGGATGGAGTATGGTAAGGTGCAATAGTTCAACTGAATAAAGTTCCTCCGGCCCATTTAAAGTCTTAGAAACCAGCATTGAAATCTTAAAATCACCCTGGATTTGACGGAAAGGCACGTGAAGCGAGGCCAGTATTGGTGTAGCGTGTGATCGCGCTTTCTTTTTCCGGTTAGAAGGAGAGCTGCTGCGTTTTGTACTAACCGCAGACGGCGAAGAGGCGACTGTTCTACACCAGCACACAGGGAATTACAACAATAATTTAATCAGCAAGGTGATCAAAGCATGAATCACTTTCTCAACGTCTTCCGCAGAGAATTGACGCTTTGCCTTGGCAGGAAGTCTCACTTGAAAATAGCTCGTTTCGACAACGGAGGTGATTTGATCATCGAATCTCAAGTAGCCGTCAAATATCACACCAAGACTCCACCTCCGCCCAGTGACGCCAGCGCTGTTCACTTATTATTATTTCTTTTTTAAAGTCTCTGAACATAATCCAGTCAGCAATTACTCTTCCTAGAAAATGAATTTGCTTTGCACTTTCCTTTTAGAGAAACATGATTGACAGGAGACCGGGTTGTGTTCGGCCCCCACCGTGACCCTGACATAACCAGGCCTGACAAATGAATTGGAGTTAGGGTTTCGTACACGTTCCCTGTAAAAGCTGGAGTTCAGTCAAAAACACAGCAGCATGTGGGAGGGGGTTAAAAGTATGCATGAATTTGCATTATTGTGGGTGCGTGTAGCTGCTGGTTTAAATAAATCACCCCTGGGTCTTTAGGCTTTTTTCAAAAGCCAGATGAAAACCGCACAGTGTTTTTCTGGCCACAAGGCAAAGCATCGCCGTGTCAATCACTCACCCGCCGTCGCAAGCTTATCAGTAGGAGTGCAGTGTTCAAGTTACAAGTTATTCCACCAGGATTGTGTGCTTTCACACGGGCCAGTGTTGCCAGATAAAAGTTCCAGACATCTCTCTCACCCCCCCCTCCCCATTCCTTTGCCAGAAGCCTCTGCATCAGGTTAATGATGCAGCTGGGTCTTACGCTGCCCAGGCCCGCCAACAAGCGTTTCAATTTATTTCCATTCAACCGATACGTGGAGATTCAAGGAGTGATTTTCACAAAGTTAAACTCACGCAGTGATGCCAATGAACAAAGTAAGTGTAGTGTCTTTTTGTCCATATATGGAATGAGAGGGGAGTATGTGTTTACATCTCTTTCTTTGGAATGCCAAGATAAGGGCCTCCTGATGACCCCTCACCTCACCTTTTGACCCCTCTAAGTTTTACGTCTCACATAGCATATCTTGAGTCGAACCAGATCTTCCTACTCAAGCCAACGATGGGCCTGTAAAGGTAACCCCCAAGAAGAGTCGGGAGGGTTGTCCTTCAGGCCGGACACCCTCCAAGCTCTGCAGGGCTTGTAATCGATGCTGGTCTTTTTGTAATAAACCTTTATATACAATCAAGACGGTGTCGGCGGACTTCTCTTCAATACATCTTCACATCATCGCTACTTAGTATACAACATAAGGAAATAGATTTCGGCAAAAAAATGCGCTACATGTTTGCAATTTTGTGCATTTCCTTCATAACGCGATGAAAATCAACACATCGTCCTGATGTTAAACTTATTAAACCTTCTTCTGACTTTCTGCCGTCACTCCTGTGAATTGGTGTATTCTGTGTGTAGTAGCTCTTTAAAGTTTTATTTAATTTTATTTCATTTATGTTTTTCTTATTCTACATTATTCGATTCTTATCCTGTCTCTGGGCTGCTGTAATACATGAATTTCCCCTAATATGCTTTGGTGACAACTGGCATAACTACTGTAGTGACATTTGCAGTGAAGGTGCACATTGAAGCGTAAAGAGCCAGTTAACTGTGATCCCCCTGTGATCTTTCCTGCACAATTCAGCAGTTTTCATGATTTGATTTGGGGAAAAGTTCGGTCCTCCTGCTAGGATACATAATCCTCCTCTTCAATCAACATACAAGGACAATAAAATACAAAATCATATATACATGACTGTATATAACTCAGCACTGGGTTACTCCACTTTCGGAGTGGAGATCCCAGATGACCAGAGAGCTGTGACTCGTGGTGCCGCCATGGCGTCGAGCTTCCCCTCTCAAGTGCTGGCAGTGCCCACAGCGACCAGATCCGCTGCCGCGGCTCCGCCGAAAAACAAAGAGAAGACGAAGAGTTTGTTGGTTATCATGCTGCTTCATGGGTACATGTGGAAAATAATCAGACGCTTTGGCCGCACCACTTTCATCCGGGCGGCGGCGGCCGCTAAGGCCACGGCTTTGAATCGTCCTCAAGCAAAGAAGAGCGCCGGCTAGATAGTGTCGCTCTCCATTACCGCCTCGCTCGCCTTCCTAAAATCAGAGAGGGCGCCTCTGTAAACATCGCAGGGGACCTTGGAGTGACTGCCAGCAGCTTAAATATAAATCCAAGGACCGCAGGTTGGTGGTTTGAAGAGGAAATAAATCAAGGTAAGAAGAGAGATGATAAAAGCTTATCTCTCAGACCTCGCATGGCCGCAGTGTGTCATTAGGTTCAGGCCTCATACACGAATGAGATTAAGTGAACCGTGAAGCGTTCAAGTTCATGGTTCATGTTTGAACGGAGTCCAATCTTCACTGATTAACTGAAAAGTTAAAAAAAAAAAAACAAACGAGCTTGTTAGACCTCACTCACATCGTTTGTTCAAACTCACAGGTCACAGTGTGGCTTTTTAATACCTTGTGACAGAGTTGTTGAAACAGCCTGATGCTGTTTGACTGACTGACGCGCCGGCCGATATCGCATGTGCTATGCCTGCGAGTAATGGAAAGTGCGACAAAGCACACGGCCAGCGCTGGAAAGACGGAGGCAGAGATGGGGGAAACAATTGTCGACTGCGCAGCCAATACCTCTGTCCCTGTTCCTTTTTTTTCTTTTCCTTTTTTTTCTGCTCTGCACTGAGCGCGAGCGCTGATCAATGCTTGGCACCAGTCGTTTGTGGAGTCACATCCTGAGTGCCAGCGTAAGGAGACTCCAAGGTCAGCGTGCGGTGCACACGGGGTTGCGCCACAGCTGCTCATGCACACAAGCAGATGCACACACCGTAACAGGATCACTCAGGTTGTAATCTGATTGGCTGATTGAACACCCGCCCCCCACCCCCTGTCAACGTGATGGGCCGTCGCAGTCTCCCTGCTATCCATAACGGCACAGAGCAGAGATGTTTTGTATCTAGAGGTTTTTTTTCTTCTTTTTTTTTTCTATTCTGACAGAGATGTGCATTGACATTTATTCGTTGGAAGGCAGGGAGCTGCTGGGAGCACAAGTACTCACTCCAGGTTTTAAGTGCCAAGCGAAAAAGATGATTGTGGCGAGGGACGCACAGGAGTATTTGTGTCATCCCCCTACAACCACAAAGGTGTTTCTCAGAACGAGCCCGCCAGAGGCTAAGAACAATTTCTCTTAAAGGTCTGCCAGTAATCTCTGGACCATCTTTCTGTTGTGTTAGTTTTCATCCGGATAAAGATTTTTGAAAACGTGCGTCAAAAGACCTCGATTTATATCCCTCGTTATACGGCTGACTCTGCTTTTTAAGGAGGGCTGGAGTAGAAATGACAAGTCCAAGTGAGATATTTTTTAAGTCAGAGGTTTGCACTTGATGTGTTGTTTGTTTCCACTCGGCCTCCCATGTCACACATGAGCAGGAGCTTGTTCGGTTTCGACAGGGGTTATCTTTCGCCCCGGCAGTCATCCGCTGAAACACATCAGAACCGTCCGAGGGAAACAGCCCACTGGGTTAGGACACTGTAGTCCAACTGAGGGATTCTTCTTTGAGATATGCTACGCGGACTGTTTCATATGAAAGCTTCTCTCCTTCTGACCCAATGGAAAGTCTTTATGCGGGGGAAATATTTAAGATGTTCCGGTGTGACGTGTTTGCCAATTTGGCACCCTGACAAATTTCAATCGTTCCAAATCCAAAATCAAATTATGCGGTGAGAGGCCAGACGTGTTTCCTCTTTTTAAAGAAATTATATTTGATTTAATGGAAATCGTGAAAAACATTGACTTTGAATAAAATTTGGGAAAAGTCTGAGGTCAGACGTTTAGAGCCGACACTATGCACGATGACTGCGGGAGCAGAGAGAGATGAAATGCATCAACAAGTATGTGAATTTCATATCTGCACAGCATTACCATGAACATGATAATTTTACTTAAAGTTTTATTTTCTAGGACAAATATAATTTGGCATCCACATGAATTTCAGATCACTGAATGCCCCTCGGGAAGTTTTATCTGATACATAAGCCTATAGTCCATATTAAGAGTCATATGGCAAACTGGCCGAACGCCCTGCAGAAAACCAACTCGCTAGTCGTGTTCACACTGAGCAGAGGCCTACTTAGCTCCGAATGATCTCAGCTACTCGATTGCTTGGAGAACATCTCTCCGTGATGCAAAAACCTAACGATCTCCAATGTTTACAAGGTTCTTCAAAGGAAGAATTTACAATGCCACAATACAATACCATACAAATGACCTTGTAATAGTTCTACTGCCCTGGCAATAGGAGAACACATTTAGTTCAAACTTTTAAAAAGTGCACGTAGGACTTTGCAGTGTTTCCTCCTCTACGGCACATTGGCAAAAACAGAACAGGATTATGAACTCAGCAAGCCCCCGTTGAGGCTTTAGTTGTGGATTATGAGAAAATAATTTTCCATGTGTAAAACAGCTTTTGTGTGTGTGTGTGTGTGTGTGTGTGTGTGTGTGTGTGTGTGTGTGTGTGTGTGCGTGTGTGCGTGTGTTTTGTTTGTGATAAAAAAAACAATGGGCTCACTGGCTTCTACGGTATTTTAAAAGATGGAGGAGTACTGGAAGCGTGAACAACCGTTTTTCAAAATGAAATTGAAACTGTTACAATAAACTTTACATTAGGGGCTGTAGGTGTGTAGAGACAAGCATCTGAGTGGAAATGTGCATCAGTATCACGAATGTCAGATTCACATGATGCTGAGAGATGGTTTGCTATGAGAAAACAAATATGCTGCTTTAACGCACTGTGAATCTGGCGTTTCAATACTTTAGCCCACAGATTAGGGCTTATAAAAGGGGAACTTCACAGCTGAACGGGGGATACCAGAATCAATACGAGACACAGATGGCGGAGAGAAACAAATGTAAACTGGCAAATATTTATAGCCACGGGAGAAACAAAGACGCGGAGAATAAGCAATTAAGATAAGTCGTTTTATGGCACAATAATGCGGATGCTGCTCACCAATATGACCCCCGTGGTATTTTCTTTCTTGCAGGCGTAGGCAAGCGTGTGCAATGAAAGGTAGATATTATTTTTTTTTTTTATGCTCAGACTGAAATCTGCAGCATGTGGTTGTGTCCAACTTCCGCCCAAGCAAAGGAAATAACGTGTGAAATTACCTGCTGTATTATTTGGTGAACTGTCTGTGGTCCATATTTGTGAATATTTGTCCTTGCCCTGGGGGGAGTGTGCTGCCAACATTCATTTGTAAGAGACGCAAAGTGATTTCCCCTGATATATTTTATTGAATAAACAATGAGTACATAGGGAGTGGTGCTACGAATGCTTCTGATGCAGAAACCAAACCCCGCTCTGATTCCAGCTGCTCGTATCCTCTGATGAAACATGACTTCACCGGCTTGTCACGTCAAATTCCTGTCTTTGTCTTTATTTTTAGTCACGACCGGTTGTGTACCGAGCACTCTACTGTACACAAAACATAGCAATTGTGACAATCATAAGTACACAGCAAAGGAGCACAGATACAGGACAATTCATAATATTGATTTGCATAAATCCCTCAAATTGCACTGATCAGTTAAACTTAAACGATAAGAAACTTTACAGATTTTTTGTGTCCTTATTATTTGTATGCCTATACTATATTTTCTTATGATGTGTGCCAGTGTGCGCGCGCACTACAAAGAAAAAAGAAAGCTAAAATAGAAGAAATAAACACTGAATTTGAGAAAATGACTTGATAACAAGTGAAGTTATAGGTCCAAGCGGCAAGATAATTTGACTAGAAATCAATAATGAGTGGATTCATTCTAGAAATAAGTAGGTTCTGATGAGATCAAAGATAGAAACAAGTAAATAACTTTTAAACCAACATAATTAATGTCATATTTCCAAATCTTACATATTGAATCTTGGCAAGCACAGAGCAATTTGCAGTGTGTGTGTGTATGTGTGTGTGTATGTGTGTGTGTGTTAAGCACTCTTGAGGATTTATTATTATCCTCTTTTGTGTATTAAAGTACATTGTTCAAATGAAATTAGCTTTCAAGAATAACTGGCCCCATTTAGTTTTTCTCTCTCAGACAAACAGAATAACAAGCAAACAAACGACACAGCCTTTTACTGTCTTTAAACGCCCGATACACAAAGAACTTGTATGTCATACCAATCTTTCATTTCTTTTCTTTTACAGGTTCGTGAAGCCTCATATAGCAGCTTGACACAAGACACCGTGCAGTTTTGTGTGTTAGCTCATGTTTGAATGCGTGTGCCTGTGTAGGTTGCACATATTTAAGCAAATTTATGTATCTCTGTGAATCAGAGCATCTTTGTGTGTGTGTGTGTGTGTGTGTGTGTGTGTGTGTGTGTGTGTGTGTTTAGGGGAGTTTATGGAGCAGAGGGAAGAGGTTGCAGGACCAGTGGGAGAGTTCATGGATGCAGAGAGGCCTTAGGCTCTGCCACGGCAGCACAGGCATCATCATCATCATCATCATCATCATCATCATCATCATCATCATCATCACAGATCAGAGGAGCTATATTTAGGATGCAGTTGATTTTTTTCCCCTCACAGGTCTCGGCCACTTTACAGTCTCATTTTCCCACAGACAGAGGAGAGAAAAAAACATCTCCCTTCGTCCTCCCTTTGAGCATATACTTTTTCAGTTTTTCTCTGTTTGTGTGTCTCACTTTTCATCCAAACGCTCGCTCCCCGTTTTACTCACAACCTGTTGTACGCATAAACTGTCTCTGTTGTCTCAACGACAGCAGCAGCAGCAGGACCCACGCAGCGAGGCACACACACTCTTTGTATTACCCTTTTGAGATATTCTCAATATGTGTAGAATAGTGACTTTATTTGCTTGCGGATGCTCGAATAAGAAAAGTGTTGTTGGTGTGCTGGTGTGCTGTGCCAAAGGCTGACAGAGGCTGTTCCATGTGCTGCTGACAGGCCACTGTGGTGGGGATATTTTCCATGCGCTGGTTCAGCAGCAAGTTCAGAGCTCTGTGCAGGTACAACAAATGAGACGGCTGTTTTTAGATGACCTCCCAGGCACAGGTACAGCGATGACTGAGGGTGAAAGAACTCTATTTTCAGACTGACTGACTAGATCAACTCAGAATGCCCCAAAGTGTAAGGACATAAAAGTAAGAAAGCCGCTGGGCTCAGCGGTAATCAAAGATTCAATATCCTGTATTTGTTTTCATTTTACAGATGTTGGATATTTGGAGAGAATGAAAGAAGAAGAAAAAAAAGGAGGCTGACACCATGCATCATGGATGATTTCTCAGATGCGCAGCTATTCTCCGGAGGATTTCTTATAGAATTTAATTTTTAACAGGGATGTTGAGTATCACGTACTCAAGAGATTTAAAAACTCACACTTTGTGTCAGCCTGCCATGAATTTTACATGACAAAAACTCCTCTTGTGCACGGCAAGTAAATACTGAGGTGGCAGTTGGGCCTCACACAGATGCGCGGGTGGCCTCTTGGTCTCTAAAAACAATCTATTTTGAGATCATCTTGTACAGCGTAAAGCATTAAGTACAGGTGTTTTCAGCTTGAACGCTCGTTTACTATAGTTTCTGCCGCGATGATAGTTGTTTGTGTTGGTTTTGCTTTGGACATAAACCAAGTTATCATACAATGCAACTATAGGGTTCATCCTCTAGGGCACAACAGATACAGAACAGAACAGATGTGGCGGATTTCGTGGTAGTTCATCCAATGCTTCCTGAAGTGAAAACCTAGAATCCTAATTATTTCAGCAGAAACCTTTGGGCGTTTTCACATCTGAAAAGGCCCGATCAAGGTTCCGAACCGATTGGTTCATGTCTTTGTTACCGTCTATAACATTTGGTCGGGGTAGTGTTGATGTCACGTTTGCAATTTACGGAGCGCAATGAAGTTTTTTTTTGGGGGGGGGGGGTCATTTGTCATTAATGTTGTTGCCAATGTCACTTCATTATGGTATCGCCAGCATCATCGCCGCCAGGGGCAGTGTGCGACTCTAGTTCGAATGTGCCCAAATATCATTTAATCAATATATTCAAACAATAATCCATCGAAGATGATGTTCGTATTGACAGAGGGGGGGGGGGGGGGATTTATTTGTGAAGTACAGTGTTCGTCCTTGTGCCCGAACCCTAACCCTTGTACACAGCCTTAAACTGCGGAGGCAATCTCAAACCACAGACATTCTGAAAACCAACAAATCCATCAGAGATGCCTCGCTGGCTCCACAGTCTCCCCTTCTTCCTTACGTAACGTAGCTCCTGTCACAGGGAGTCAGCTTCAGGGGCTCAGGCTCCCACAGCAGCATGGGTCTTTTTAATAGTGACCCAATTTAATGGGCAGGCAACATGGGCCGGATGATGTCTGCCTGGTTCGCTTGCCGACTGGCTACTACTTGACGGCGGAATGTCTGGGTAGGAAATTTCCTGTGTGACTGGTGGACCGGCTGGCTGCATACGGAAAGGAGTATTGTAATGACGTCTCGCCTTCGCGACTCAATCGATTTCACACCTCAAAACTTCAGACATTGCTTCCACACAATGAATAAAGAAAACAGGGGTTGTATGTAAATACGATTGCTACTTGAAAACTTTGAGAATTGTAAAGTTGCAGGTTGAATGTGAAACAAAGTGAGACCAATCATTTTATGTAAATCGTACACCATGAAGTTCTATGACTGCTACAGCAAACATGTCAACATTAGAAATCTATACTTTGTAGGTATAGAAACTAAAGAGATATAGAGATATAAATAGCAGCGTGGACAAAAAAAAGGCATCTCAGTGTGAATTTAATGATTTCCTGGCCGACTACAGTGGCAGGTTGTATTGATCGATTAAGAAAAATTGCTGCACTACTTCAGGGATGAATGACTTCCTGCTCAGCTTGTAGGCACATGGCTGGCACACTATGTTGTGTTACATACAATATTCCCCGTGTGATTTGTGAATTGGGTTACTTGCTTAGTGGCTAATTGACTGAATGGCAAGCCGACTACAGTCCATGTCGGTTCAATGGGAGTTTTAAATTGCTTGCTTGCTGGCGAATGACCGACTTGTAACGTGGCTGGCTGACAGAATAAACTGTATTTTCCATTATTTGTTTTGTGTTGATGCAATGTGGCCGGCTCGCTGATCGACAAACTGATTGCTTCATTGGATGACTGATTGACTGGCCGACTGATTTGCTGGTTGGCGATATACAAACAGACGTCGGCCCTCATTAGCGGGCGGCGCCAGCAAATTTCAGATTTATGACTTCGTCCACCTGGTAATTATGGAGAGTCACTTGTTTGGTGAAATGAGGTGACACGACAGCTGCCACAACACTGGTTGGTGGACACGAGGAAGGGGGGCGAGGGGAAGGACTGTGGGTGGGAAATGAACAGAGTGGAAAGGAGTTAAAGGGAGTAAAGCAGGGCTGAGAAGACGAGAGGAGGGAACGGCTGGAGCGGTGAGGAGAGGGGAGGAGAGTGACAAGACGGTAGCAGGGAATAATGTGCGTGTGCGTGTGTCTGTGTGTGGCATTGAGAGAGAATGAAACGGAGTTCATGATGAGGGACCGAAGTACTCTCCCTCTTTCACTTCCTCGCACCAAGTGCATCAACAGATTGTCTTACTGCATCAAAATAGAGAGTAATTAGAGAGTAATTATACTGCTACTGTATTGCTGGAACAAAATGCAGCAGGATTCTAAAAGTCCAATGCTAACGTTTAGATTTAAAGGCAGTTAGTGATGATGGTCATTTAATTGAATTTACATATTAGCTTCATTAGAAATTCCAAATGTATTCTATATGTCTTGTTACCTATGACGTACATCTGGATCATGCTGTGCTCAGCTGTAGACACACACACACGCACGCACACTGTTGTGAAAGCATGACTGTGCAGCACTTGGTCCGCCCCATGGAAATATCTGATTTGGTTTGGAGAGTGATGGTGCTGCTCGGTTATAAATAGATCTCCCTAAAAGCTAAAAAACACTATCTGCTATTGATTAGCTGTCAGCACATGTTAAAGTTCACTGTCGCTGGTCACACAGACTGTCCTGGTACACACACCCGCGTGTGCACGCACACAGTCACACACTCGCACGCACGCACACACACACACACACACACACACACACACACACACACACACACACGTGTCCGTGCAGAGTGTGAGACAGCGAGACAGAGAGAGAGAGAGTTGTGTGAAATAAATAGCACATGCACTTTCCTCTTCAGTGTTTTCTCTATATTTCTTTCTCTGTAACACTGTAACACACACGATGATGCACACATACAAACAGGACACATACAGTATGCACACAAACACATGTAAACGACTATCTCATGCAGATGCATAAATTAAGACACGAATCATAAGACACACACACACACACACACACAATGTAGCATTTCACCATTTGCTCTGCTTGCTCAGACCTGAATGATTCATACATTTGACACTTCCACTCTGAATGTCAGCGTGAAACCATTGGTTTATTGAAGCTTTGCTGATGTGGTCACTGCGGCTTCAATAAACCAATGGTTTCAACACACTAAATCCAGAACTTTCGAAAGGCTGCCCCACTCAGAGCAATGGCTCTGAGTGGGGCATTAGAATGGGCTTTTTGAAAAATCCAAAGATGGCATTGTTTTTTTTTTATGGCCGTGGTTTATGACCTTTGAATACACAACAGCAGTCTTTTATTTGTGTATTCCCACAGAACAGAGTCGCAAAAGTGTCTAACTTTGCCTGCATCCTGTGTAAATAGAGCGTGTTTCCCACGACATCCTCCACGAGGCTTCATCTACCGATGACAGAAGAGAGGACTTCTGGGAAAAATGAAAAAAAAAGTTTCTACTTTTTTGAAATTCTCCTGACCAAGCCAGACCAGGGCATTTTACAACTGTGAGAGCTGCTCGCTCTGATGCCAGTTGCCGACAATTACCAAATATAATGCAAGCAAAGTGTTACCGTGCACAGCAGACGCATTTAAAAACTCCCGATTTGTTCGTTGCACGCGGAAGAAACTCGGATTCAATTCACTTCATTGTTTCAAAAAGTCTCTGCAGCCACTTGGGTATGGAGAATACAGTGACAAACTGGTAACTGGACAGTTGCTCACGTGACCACGTTGCGGCTCATACATGCTCAGCTCGGTTCAGCCAAGTGCTCCCGTGGAGACGCCCGGCGCTGTTGTGATAGTGAGCGTACCTGACAGCTTCCAGGTGTTCACGTGTGCGAATGCGCGGGGCACGGAGCGGGGTGTTGCTCACTCTCATAGTCGTAGTGGGGGAGTGGGAGTAGATGAAGAGAAGAGGAATCAACTGAAGCGTCTTCCTGTGCTGCGAAAAGAAGTATAGTGTGAAGCAACAAGTTTAATTTAGAACAGGAATTCGAAAAGATAAATTGTGCTCAACGGACAAACAATAAAGACCTCTTAGGGAGGAGGCTGAGGTGGGTGTTGGGTTGTAGCAAACGAATGTCACTCACTGAGACGATTGGATTAGGTTAAAATGAGACGGTCCCTACTGGATGTCCGAGGGTCAAACGCAAAAGGTAGGCAGCAAACAAAACAGACAAGGGAGCATGATACATCCAAAAAGTTTTTTTAAAAAAGAGCACACAGAGATTACGAAGACAATCTGGCAAACGTGGCGGGAAAAAGCAGAGGAAGGTCAGTAGGCAGGGAACCGGGCAGACACAAGGGCAGCAACTGAAATGACAGCAGGGACTAGAATTAAAAAAAAACTAAATCTACATGAGTTACAGCGCTGTAATAGAACCCCGACACAGAGTGATCAGGGTGTCTCTGGTGGAAGGCAGGGGTGAGGGAATGGTGTACCCCTGCCAATCTCCCGGCAGGAAGACGAGAGTCAGAGAAGAAAAAAGGGGGAACTGGGTCAGCAGTCACATCATGAGGAAGAAGGTTTGAGCTAGATCTCAAATACCACCAGGCTGTATGAATCCCGGTCGACCCTAAGTAAACTCAAGATTAACTAGAGTATTTTCCAAAAGGAGGTTAAAAGATTTAGGGTAAATCATGTTAATCGTTCTCTTTGGCTAGTTTTGTGATGTACAGGTTGGTGCAGGCGGCGTATCTCTTTGTATGAATGTCCGCCGCAGTGAACAGTGTCCAACATCCGTGCCGTTTCAAAAGAAATCTCTTCCAGGACATCTGGTGCCCCTTTAAATAGAATAGTTTACGCGGGACACAGGTGGCTCAAGAGCCGTGTGTGGTTGGAGGATGATCTGTCAGGAGAATCACAAGCAAATAACACACTTTTATTTTAAGCTGAAGGTCAAGTGCACTGAGCATGTGCGACTGCGCCTAGGGCAAAGAATATTTGGAAATATGCTCCGTGTTTTTTTTTTTCCAGTCCACTTACAGACACCAGATGGTTGGTATTTGTCACACCGGACACTGATGGGTTGGGTAAAAGGTTTATAATGAATGCATCATCAGTGCAGGGTTTGTTAGAATTCATGACGTATGTCACCTCTGTAAAAACAGGGGCCTCAAAGTCGTTAAAAAAGAAAAAGAATGAGATGACACGGACACCCTCAAACGGCCGAGCAGCGGATAGGACTCAATTAACACACGTGAGTAAAACAGGCTTTCGAACACCGTTTGAAGTATTGCTGGCCAATCAGGAATATTTTTACTGTTCATTTTTACTTTCTCGGCATCTCATGGACCTGAGCTGGAATGTGCCTCCATTAGTAGCATTGATAAACTAAAACATACAGCTCTCAGGGACCGTGTTTACTCAACAGAAGTGTGGCTCTTCTTCAAATGCACCACGGAAAGAAATAACCTCTTGACTGTAGAATATAAACTCCTTTTTTACTCCCAATGCTTAAAGTCTATTTACTGTTCTGGGAAACAAATCAATCAAAATTTATTTTAGGACAGAAGTAAATTATGCATGCAGCATCAATACAATCCAGGATTATTATACAGTTCATCCATTAAATCCCCCTGCATAGTTAAGATATGATAATATTTTCTTCTTTCTTTTTTTTTTACTTTGCATTTGAAGCATAGCAAATTTGTTTTTGTCGGTTAAGATTGCAAATAACTTTTGTTCATCTATTTTCTTGAGGGCCTCAGCGGAGCAACTGAGCAATCTGCACTTGCGCCTGTAAAAGTCAAGGTTCAAATCATCATAACAAAACAAGCCGAAGAAAGTCGGCTGTCAACCCCACTGGTGTGGAGAAATAATGAAATGTTTATCACAATGCAAAGATGTGACTCTGTGTTGCAACCAGAAATTAAAGTGAAGGTAATGCTTTGCTTAAAAAGAAAACAATTTGTCACCCAAATGTCTAAATGTCAAATCTGACAAGTGTCTCTCAAACTATCAGGACATGTGTTTTTGCATAATCGCAACATTGTTTGAAAATGTTTTGGAAATTCTCGTGGCATTTCTGAAAGAAATTATCAAACGTTTAAAGTGAACAAGATCAGAAAAAACCCCAACTACAGCTGTGTCGGTAGACTCACAAACATCCACTGTGACCTTATACCCAACGCACACTCCGGCAGCATTTCAAAAGCAAGCCAGCCCAAGAATGTGAAGCCGTAAACTCGCTGGAGTTCTTCGGAAAAATAACTCACTTTCTCTTCGGCATGACAGCTAGCCTATAGCCGACCTGACGTTGCGCAGCGGGTCCTGTCAGGCGGGGCTAGCTGACCAACAGCCTTGCGCTGAGATTGATTGACTCACATACGGACAAATCAGAGTTCAAAATTTAACTTGCGGTGCATTGTCGATGTTTTTCTATTGGTTAAAACAGCAGCAGATAGGCTGCCGACCTGTCCAGGGTGAACCCCGCCTCTCGCCCAATGTTAGCTGGGATTGGCTCCAGCGCCCCCCCCCCCCCGCGACCCTTAAATGGATAAAGCGGTAGACGATGAATGAATGAATAAAACAGCAACGGCATTGATTGAAATATGTGCAGACAAATCAGCGTTGCGAGCACGGTGCATTTTGGTGGTATTTCAATTGTTTGAAATCGGGACAGGGACTGTAAATCCTGGGACATATTAGTGTTTCACACTAACGCACGGGCATGTAAATCAATCATGTCTTCAAAAGCACATCTCAGATATCGTGCACAGACACTTAAAATGTATAGAACATTTGCATGGCTTGATTAGTTGTGTATTATGAGTAGAATAGAGAGGAGGAATAATTCACACTACCGCAGATTCAGTTGTCTCTCATGAAAGCATAAGAGGCCCCTCCGCTGGGGCGCCGTGCCGCCTTTGATTATCTCAGTTGTACAGAAAATAATGAGGAAAACAAGATAAAAAAAGAAAGATTGATTCTTTTTTTCTATATAAGAAACTGAGCACCACTGAAGTAAACATCAGACATCTGAGTGTGCTTTAATGTTGTCATATATCGTCTACATGTTCCGTTTAGGTTTCATTTGTCAGTTTTCAGAACAACAGTCACGTTCAACTTCTCTGAGCATTCTTCAAACTACATGGTTTGACCTTGACGTTCGTTTGATAAAATGTTCCCGACTTAAAATCCACCTTCTAGCTTTTGTCTATAGAGCTTTCAGCTGTTTCATATTGCCTTCATCCGTGGAGACGTTTACTCAGTGGAATTGTAGATGGATCTCATTGTCATGCAAGCAATCAGTAACTGATGGTGCCTTTAGGATATCCCATCCCTGTTGACTTTATTTAGGTATGAACGTTCAGTTCGGACGGCAGGGCGGGAACGTTGCAGCAGTGATGCATTTTAAAAAGAAAAATGTAGTAACGTGGATTCGGCCTATATCTAGTTCAAATCCAAGTTTCTGCAGGGAACTCTTTAGTGATGGTCCCGGTGTACTGGGTGCAGATTATAATACCTTCACCTACCACATGCTGGCTTCTCCCTTTGCTCACTTCGTTTTCTGGCAGGCGGCCAACAGCTTCCCTCTGTGCAAAAGTCGATCCCAGCAGGTCAGACAAGATTATCACTGATGTCCCTGAGAGTGGGATCATGCTGAACAGTTTTGGGTATTGAATTCACACCAGTGTTGCTATTTCACACAGTGTGCACTGTTAAGGAAGCATTTCGGTATTCGCGACGTTGATGAAACAACTCAAACACATCTGCATGTGTGCGCGTATGCAAAGAGTTCACCACAGAGGTGTGCATGCGCTTGGGGCAAACTGGGTTAGATATGTACTGTGCGCTCTACCTTGTCTCACAGTCACGTTTGTTGAGTGTCATGTGCAATAAGAGCGAGTGACATCGGTCCACAGGCGCCACAAGACACAAGCTCACCGACAATTCTTGAGTGGCAGTGCCGTGTGCCCATGTCCGCTGTCTGTGCGGATCTGCCGTCAACATGTTACATGAAAGAAAATGTCAGACGTACGGACGGCGGCAGCAAGGACAGAGTGACACATATGCTTTTTCCGTAGTCGAAGTGAGCTGCAAATTGACGGATGTTGTTCAATTGAAAATTACACCTCGCACATAATTATATACACGGTATTGTAAATCAGATATTTTATTGTATTTCATGAGCTACATTTGAATGTTGCATCATGCACACTTAACATGCGACATCTATTTCTGCTTCAGACATTAGTGTTACCTTACTCATGCATGCAGATTTTTTGCTTCTTAATTTCACTGTGACACAATAAAGTGACCAGTTTAGTCTAATTCCAAATTCAATTTGAAGTGATCAGTTACTGTGCGCTGCATGTTGAAATAGCTTAAGATCAGGACAGGAGATATGGTGATGAAACAGTTAAGCTGATGTTAGTGAAATGCCAAATACGTGCATTTATCCAACAAACTCTGGAGGAAGACGCAGTTGGTCTGATGGATTGCGGTTCACAGAATTGTTCCAGAAAATGATGATTTGTCACTGGACGCATACAGAAGAAATGCTGCATGTATTTGGTGCGTAAACACTTTTACAAATGTAACAAGCATGTTGGCTCGTTTGTGTCGTCATTGTTGCAGTTGTCAAACAGTACTGAAGTACTGAAACACTGCAGGTCAGAGGCCACTCACACTCGTTTCCACAGCCACTCATTTGCTGAGGGATCTAAATGACGCGTGTTGCTTTGATATAATTCAGTTGACAAAGGTGTGAAGCAGCAAGTTAAACTCCTCCTGAATGTTTCTGTCCACATGCATTACTTTTTCTTCCCATTGCCAAGAGACCAATATGTCTCCCTTGATGGAAAAAGGCCTCGAATGCGAGCATGTCCTCCAATAAGCAAAGCTGTATAATACATAAGCACATGTGCATTTCTTGCTTTTGGTATCATCTCGCATATTTCCTGTTTTAATTCAGTTTGGTATTTTTTCTTTTTTAAATGCAGCTACAGTTATTGCGGTTTTGTGTTTGTTTTAATCACGCATTTGCTGTCCATCACAGCACCTAATTAATTTTACCAAAGACAAAACAAAAAACACGAGTTTCTACTGTGTCCACAAACACAGAACAAGACTATACTGTAATTAATTAAACTTCTGTTGAATTTCATTCAGAGCATACATCTTCAATAACAAGCATTTTAAACTTCTGAAAAGTATAAATGTTCCACTACAGCATGCCTATGAGGCACACAAACACTGACCAACTCTAAAGGATTGAAAATCTTAACTCTTTACAGTATGCCCTGTATCTCTCAGGTATAAAAACTATTCCATCCCATCATTCTGGTTAGGACAGGGGCTTGGTAATGAAAAGTTTTGTCCATATACAGTATAACTTTTTCTCATGAGCCACATGTGCAAAACACATATAAAAAAAAAACACATCGAGTTCAAACAGGCACTGGCAGAGAGCAGACATTTGTTAGGAAAAGGTCGGAAAAGTTAAAACAGCCCAAAGTCCACGGTAAAGGAAGCTCCTCTTCCCGACAGAAAACACTGCTCCTAAAGTAGTTTCTGTAACATCATGATATCACAATGTTACGGGAGTGCATAAGGCTAGTCAGGTAGAGCAAGACCAGAGGCCGACACGTCCTACACGCGCTAGAAGCTGTTGACCCGTCACAGCGAAGTGGGCCAGCTGGCCAATCAGAGCAGACTGTTCTTCGTTTGGAGGGGGAGTCTTAAAGAGACAGGAGCTAAAACCAAGTGTTTGAGAGAGCGGCCGGAAAGAGGAACTGCCGGACTGACCAGCATGAGGAAACTGATGTGTTTTCTGATCATTAGAGCATGTAGAACCTTTCAAGTAATAACACTGAATAAAAATCATGAATCTTAATATGAGCTTAATATGTCTCCTTTAATATTACCATCATAGTATTTCATCATAACATTACCCTTGTCTTGTAATGTAAGAGTAACAGTTACAGGGCAGTGCTTTTTGTAACGCGGGTTAGGCAAAATATCAACACAAATAGACACTGTGTAGAGAAAAAAAACAAAACACATCAGTCTCCACAACATCAGGGGTAAAGCCAGACCTTCGGGGTGGATGCTGTGGGCGGAGCCACTTGCCAGGAAAATAACAGTGATTTTGTTTCCATCTTTTGTGTTAGCGCTGTGCCTGCCTGACAGCTACACGCCATATTGTGCAGTGCCTCCCGTCGTTGGCATCGGTTTGCTTCAGTTTGTGATTGGGCCCCGGATAACCAGCACAGCATCGCCAGTAGCTGCATGCTGGCAGCCTGCTGTAACAAAACACTGCAACGTGTCACACTGTTAGTTCAGGAACAGCAATTCATTCCACCTACTGTACGAGAAACGGAGTGGAGCACTGTGCGCTGATTTTATGGCAAACACGCTCATCCTCCAGTTAAACTGCAAGCAAACTGCATCCCAACCTACCTGCAGCATGGGTTGTGAGATATTGCCTAGTTGAAAACTGAAGCATTGACATACGTACAGGGCAGTGCACGTGTGTGCAAAAAATGGCGACAATCAGACACAAAAGCTTTTAGCCCAAATCCAACATTGCTGCCTCGTGCGTCATAACACACACACGCCCATGTTTACATATGCTGTACATGAAGTGCAGCACTAAATATTTTGTTCCTGTGACATCACGAATTATTCAAAAAGAGTCTACGAAACCCAAATGTATTTGTTTGACAAGCAAACTTCAGCAGCGGGCCACATCAGCCCAGAGCCGTGTGCTGGTGACTTTTGCATAAATACCGCCCTGCATCACGCTGCATGACTGGCAGGCTGCACCGCCCCCACGGACCAACGCTCATTTCAGCATTGTTAGCTCCCCTTTGTGCTTTTTAAATATGTTCTAGGCCATTGTGAATTTGCCACATTGCAAGCAGCCCCCTATTGTTCACTGCACCTGTGAAGCATAAATAGCCATAATCGTCAAAAGACTTTGTAGTTGTTAAACAAAACACCCGTCGTAGGGACACAGCATTAAATTTGAATACGCATCCACGAATTGAACCAAGATTGTAACCCATTCTCTCTTCATTATTAACTCCACACATTAAAAGTCTTTGGGAGTTCAGCAGAGCAGAAGCGCGTTCCTCCCGTCTAACGCGGCCCATTTGTAAATCTCATTAAACTTCCCGTGAGACGCTTTGTAAGTCGGAGTGGGTAGAGGCAGGCTATGTTCGACCCAATTGAGGAAAAGTGTGATTATCCTCATAGTCAAAGCGTCAGGAGTTGAGGGTGCTCGGAGAAATGCGTGACGCACATTTCATCCGAACTTTCCCTCATCTCCTTCACTCCACTGCTCACCTCTCCAGTCCCTGTGATGTCTGCTGTAGCCGGACCCGGCTGAAGATGAGCAAAACAGAATCGGCAGGGAACTCTATAAAAAACCAGTGGATGAAAACCGAATCTTAAAGGCTACCACTTCTCATCCACTGAGTGTCATTAAATCCTAATGTGATCTTTGGGCCTGTGGGAACATAACTGAATAGGGGAGATGTCTGGTTGCAGGTTTCGGCTTGCAAGCTAAATCAGAGAAAGGGGGCAGCAATATGTATATTAACTACAAATCTGCAGATGTGCTCGTTCCCTAGTACGAGGCTCCTGATGTAGCACGGACTGCTGCCATAGCTGAAGCCCCAACACATCGGGAAAGCATAACACATCCTTACTCGCTGTCTAACTCAACTACGGTTTGCAATGGTTAGCCATTGTCAGGGTGGAACAATGAGATCAGATGCATGCATGGAAAATGTTGGCATGTGGTGCGTGCACAAAGTTATCAGCTGGTGTCATAGCTCCTGATGTCGGGAGAGACCATTCAAATCTGGGGATGATCATTTCTTCTAAAATTGCATTGGTAAACGCTTTCTGGTTACCGTGGTATACATTTGGAGATTAGCACTCCACTCCAAAACGCGAGGAATTAAAAACCTGAATTCCCTATTTGTTTTTCCTTTTTAAATTTTTGCCGCTTATTCCCGGGAAAGAAATCGAATCAACACCGCGGGGGAGAATTAAGCTTCACAGCTCAATGAAACCTCCTTCTCTCGGGCTGAAATAGAAACACGTTTATCCCATTTTATCCAAAATGGACTGCAGCTTGGAGAAACCAGAAAAAGTATATATTGCTTCTTCTTTTTTCTTTTTTTTATTAGGCCCTGGAGGATTCAGTCAAACCACCGGTGAAATCACCCATCCGCCCCGGGGCTGCATGGCGCCAACCGAGGCATACATTGCCCTGCTTTCATTTTGAAACATTGTCACCGATGAAACAAGAATACGGATTTGGAAAACGCATTTAAGACAAGAGACGTAGCACTATGGCGGCAACACACAACAAACAGACTGTAAATGTATTCATCGAAACAGCTCCTGGCTTCCCGAGGCCGAAAAAGAAGAGAAAAAAAAGGAGGAAGCTGACTCCACTGTGTGTCCCGGACGTATACGGATGGACTTTATGGCGCAAATTGTACAAACCGGAGCTTAAGGACGCCAACGCCGCCCCGGTGGATTATTGTAATGGGCTTCCTTATTACACTGAGGTGAATCAGACTGTGTTTGAACAGTAATAATCAGTCTGAAGCAACTTCCATGGGTCATTAGTGCCAGTGTTAGAAGACTGGGACACCTTGATTAATATACAGGATTACGGTGGGTTTTTTTTGCTCTTTCTCTTTCTCTCTCTCTCTCTGTGACTCCTTTCTTATCCCTCACTTCAATATTTGCCACTCTGATATTTCAATAGGCTACAACAGGCTTCTGTAATCGGGCCCCGCAACACAGAGGAAACCCCATACAGCATGTCTTCCTCTCTCCCGGGGGCTTCTACGACATCGTACGACTTGCTCACGGCACTCTGCTGACTCCATCCCCATGCGTTATTCCTCGGCTCAAAGACACGCCTGGTACCCACGAATGCCACGTGTGCACGTTTGCTCGCCTTACGCCACCTGCTGTGTATCCAGATTTCGGTCCGGTCCCCTCACGCTGCCAGTTGGACTTTCGAGTGTGCAGAAAATGCTCACTGTGACTTTTAGCAAGACACTGGATTTGCACAGGACACCTCATTAATTCCTCTCTACTCCATCCCACTCACCTTCACTCTGACTGTTATTGCTCGGCGCCTTCCCAGTCTTCAGTTTCAGTTTTAAAGGAACATGTTTCCAATCTTGTTCTGTATCTTTCACTGCTTCTTGCTTGGCTCCCTCTCCAGTCAGCTATGAATTTATAAGGCAGGAAGAAATTGAAGCGCTAACAAGATGTTCAACAGAAAACGAAAATGTGTAGTTTCTGTTCCGATAATGGAAAGGCTCCAGGGAACATGTCGCTAGGGGAGGAATGAACGTTATTGACTAGAAATTTTGATGTTACAGTTACAGTAGTACCATAGTACTACATATGCTTTAATAATGAGCCAGGAGGGCCTTTAGTGTAACTGAATATTGGCTTAAAAACTGTAGTAATGGTGAATTTGCTTCAGCGCAGTGTTTTCTTCCAGAAGCTCGTAAAACACTGCACATATTTGTATCGACGGAAAGTAAGAATGAGGTCCTATTTGTTTTCCTCTATCACTTTAGGGAGTGATGCAAGCTGGGTTTCATGTTAAATCCACAGCTTCTGTACTTTAATTTCAACTCGTCTTGACCTTCATAAACAAATGGAGCCTTAAGAACCTGCTTCTGACACATTGGTTCGGAATTACTGTGCATAGAAACTAGGAGAGTGAATTTCAAAAGCAGATTAGCCGGTTTAAGCTACAATACTTTCATCCACTCTGCAAAAAGAAAAAAAAAATGTTTTTATCCTGTTGTTTTCTTTATTCTCTTAGGTTCCTCATCTCAGGGTGCCAAAAGTATTTGGAGCAATCACTTGTTTAATGCTTCTTCTTTTTTTAAGTTAATTTAAACGCGACTGTATTCAGCTACTTACTGTTTTATAGAGAAACTGTGTGTATGATAAAACTTTCACCTTTAATTCACCTGCATTGTTAACGTGAAAAAAGAATCGACACTGTCAGTGGCATCAGATTTTTAAAAGGGGGGAATTGTTTTGCGATGACAGTGGTTAATATTTGCTCCCAGGTGTTCACGGACGGGAGCTATTTTCTTATCTGCTGTAACTTCTGTAAACGGGCAACTCCCCCCTATACGGAAAAAATGAACAGCTCTGTCACTTTCTGAGAGAAGTTATTTCCTGGCCTCGCAGACCCGGAATAGTTTCCCCTCAAATCACTTTATATTTGGGTGAGACACAGTGCTCAAGTCAACACATGCGTCTCTTCTACTCTCCCACTCTCTGCACACCTCGTCCTTCACCGCGCGAGACATTTCATTTCCTATTTGAGATGAGGAGGATGTGACAACGGGGCACCTGCATACCTGTGGAGATGAAGGGAGCGTTTTCGTAATTAAGAGCATCCTGAGGTTGTTGTTTGTTGCTGCGTCTTCTTTACCTCTTAACCGTCAATCTCCGACGGCGGCATGCTTAATTGCCATGACTGATGGGGATGTGGGCGGGGAATTGATCTGGGAAGCCGGTGCGATCCCCCCGTCTCTGGGATTCTATTTTGATATATTTTCTCTCACTCTGGTGATCTCTGGTTGACTTTTCCCCCTCACTACAGTTTTTGGGGTTTTCCAATCACAAATTTCATACAGTACGATACAATTGGCCTGGGTTTGTGTCATAGTCAGTTAATGGCCAATATCAACAAACATTTACATGTTCTCCATATTTGCACCTTGTAATTTTCCTGCTGATATGTGCAACTAGAGATATACAAATCATTTTGCAGTCGTAGTTAGGAGAGAGTTCTTCTGTCTGTGCAGATGCAAAGCAACAGCACATATCGAGCAGAGGATGAGGACAAACTGCGGAGGCACGAATGCTCTTTGGGTTTGTAATTTAAGGTGCAGAGACAACAGTTAAAAAAATGTTCATGAAAAAAACTATAGATAGCAGTCTTTTGGAAATGCTACATCAAAGCTTGAGCAAACAGAAAGTAAATGTTAGGAAAAAAATATAAGCAAAATACAGAGGTCATCAACCCTTTGATTGCAAATGACCCCTTGATCTTTGCGGAGCTTCAGATCGATCCTAAATCTGGGTTGGTTTTTTTACAACAAGAGACGGTAACATTAAAATGTGCTCATAAATTGGGGTAGGCTCATTTTTGTCTGTGCATTTTATGATATTTATTTATAATTTTTGGGGGTCAGTTTGCCATAGTGATAGCATCACTGAATTGATCCAAAATGTATCCAAAAAAATAAAAAAAATTGTATATCTTCAAGCTGTAACAAATTCAGCATGATAATTGTTTTTTCATTAATTTATAAGAGAAAGAAATTGTTGGAAAAAAAACTTGAAATGGATGCCCAAACGATCATAGCAACATTTGCATTTGTAACTCTCAAGGACAACGGTTCGTAGGAGAGTTGGGTTTGGGGGTGAAACCATGATTTAATGTCTATATAACTTCTAACCTCTCTTTTTCTTCAATTCCCGACCATTCACTCTTTTTTCTTCACGTCCTCTCTCCACTCTCTCCTAATGCTCTGACCTCCTGTGCCTCCTGCAGGCCAGTCTGCACATGCCCTCCCACTGATCTCAGGCTGCAGGATTCCCTTTCATGTTCAGTGAGGAAGAGTTTAGGGTCGTCTGGAGGAGGCCTGCACATATGCTTCATCTGGCAAACTTCCCTCCAACGCTCATATTTTTAAATCCTCCTCAGCTTGTAAAATGAAAAAGTGGGATTGTCATCGCTTATCTAAATGGATAACTCGTTTGAATTATGGGAGTGAAGTCAGTAAAGTATCTTAAACATATAGCTGGGTTGTTTTGAGGAGTCCTAAATCAGCCATTTAATTGCAATATGTCAATATCATTTATCTTTAAAAAAAATAAATATATATATATATATATATATATATATGTATATACACACACACACACACACACACATATATATATATATATATATATATATATATATATACACACACACACATATATATATATATATATATATACACATATATACACATATATATACACATATATATATATATATATATATATATATATATAGGGCTGTTATACCCATATTAACTGTGATTCACTGTAATTGGGATTATTGGGATTTTTAATTGTAAGTTTAAAAAAAAGCAGCAGTAGCAGTGGCATTCATATCAACTTGTAGACTGAGATAGCATTTTGACATCTGAAGCATACTGAATTACTGCGCTGTAGTTATTGATGAGCCCATGAAGATGTCTCTCATTGATATTTTGCAAGATAACTCGGGGCGATTGGAATGTTTCTCCGGGACCAACCCTGACAGCCCACTGATTTATTTGGCTGTTTTGATCTATCAATAATCTATAGGTGTCAGTGGAGGAGGGTTAATAAGCATCCGCACAGCCAAAGGAACTGAAGAAGTGTGTGTGTGTGTGTGTGTCGGGGGGGGGGGGGGGGGTCCTGGGGGTGTTACCCAGAGGTATATAATAATTATGTGTGACATCTACACATTGAAAGCTGCCAGTTCATATATTCATTTTATGAAAAGGTGAAACAGTTCAACAACTTGGGATCGCACACGAAGATGTATCAACTAAATCTTTGTTTTTAATTGGCAAAATTCACTTGAGGTAAAGCCTCGTTTCAAAAGAGGGAAAGGTTAAAAGCCTGATGCACCGAAAATAAACTTCTACTGCTTATTTTTCACACGATAACTACAGGAGGCAAAGTGGCTGCGGGTCAGTCATTCTCAAATGAGTGTGTCTCGTCGGCCCTCACTGTACGTGCTGGTGCGCAGCTGTGTTTCCACAGCTTTGTGTACAGCCGCGATGATGATGTCTTTTAAAATTCCTATAATGTTATGATTCATGAACCTTACGCTGCGTTCTCCCCCGCAGCGAAGGTGCAGTGTCCCATGGGTTTTGTAGTATTTACATATGATTATCTGATATTGATCACAAATAAAAAAAAAATCCAATAATTCCATGAACGAGAGTTTAAAGCAAATTTAATGTAAAAATGAGTTCAGGTCCAACTTGTAAAGTTTCTACCTTTGGCGATTGACTGGATGATTTAATTTTAATTTTTGTATGGTATGCCTCACCACAGCGACTTGTCACTAAGAATCCTGGGATAAGAAGGCCGGAGAAGGCTCCACCCATCGGATCCTTATTGGGAAGGACAAATGGAAGGACGCATTTCTCACCCGAAATGGGGACACAATATTTACTCTGACACGTATCTGTAAAAGTAAAGAAAAGGTGGATCCAACAATGTCAGTTGAGCTGCTATGGGACTGTGCCAGTAGTGGTTGCTACTGGCAACAGCACATCCAACTGAAACCGAGCGTACGGCAAGTACTTGGGAGTGTGCACTCCTGAAGATGGGACGAACAGCAGTCTTCCTACTTACTCAAGCTCAGCAAGACCCTGTTATCTAATTTAAAAATTGAAATGAAAATTTACTATGTGAAGGAGAAGAGCTGACAGAGACCTAAGAAACGTGGGGTGTGGGTGATTATTGAACTATCTTAAATGTGTTAAATCTGCACGCACAACAAATCAACATCCAACAAGACAAGACAAAAAAAAAAAAGGATTCTTGCACACCATGCCCAAACATGCATGCACAATAAAAAGATCCACATAAAGTCGAGCACCCTGTTTTAATTCTTTTTTTGGTTTTTTTCTCCATGGAGACCATCGCTGTTGTTCTCTTATTTACTTTCTCCCCCCGTCTGCTCTCTCATACTCTCATGCCTATTCCCTTGAGTATTTTTGGAGGTCGTTAAGAGGTGATGATTGTTGGAGGAAACGGGCAATTTAAGAAAAAAACAAAAAGAAACAAAAACAAAGCTGGAAAAAGCCACGAAACTGTCAGTTCCATCTTTGACTCAATGGAGGGAGGTTGCGAAATAGACGCCCATCCGTGGCCGCCTTGACGGATGTGCAGCCGTTTCCAGAGTAAAGTAATCAGCTGTGAGCAAAGTCATCAGCCTTATGGGGGGAAAAGAGAGGTTGTCACAGTGAGCAGGAGAGAGGGAGCGTTCCCACGAGCGAGAGGGAAGAAAAAAACAGAATCTACGGGAAACAAAAAAAAAAACATCTCTTCATTTAATGAGCTGCATTTTGTGGGTGTGAAATAGTTTGAAACATACACAGCCTCAGTTTTTTTTTTTTTTCCAGTCCAGTGAATCACAAGCTAAAAAAAGAATGGCATTGGCTTTAAAAATAACACCGTCACTCAGGATGAGCTTCAACCCCTCAAAGTAATGTGTACATTATGAAAGGCCCCTCTGGGCGGTGAAAGAGCGGAGGAACTAAATTCTGCATGGTGAAGGAATAAGTGTCGTGCTCTGACGTGTGCAACATGTTCCTTTACATTGAGAAATGTGGGCAGGGTTCGACTCGCAGGTTGAGAGTTGAGGATTCTGTCGAGAATCCAAAGCCGGGACGGAACATTTCACACTTTCTTCTGTTCAAAGATTTTCATTCCCAGGGGCAACGTGGCTGCGTTGAACCTTTTCCGCTGAACATCGCGCACACCGATTGGTCGCGTGTGCACCCTTGTGTTTGTCGGATGAGGCCACGAAAGGCCTTTTTTTTTTTTTTCAAAATATCCGCCTGGCACTGACCAGAACAAAAACGTGGAATTAATTTCAATTAATTGACAGATCCAATCTCGGAGCAGAATTGATGTCGTTCCGTTTATTCGATTAGCGATGCTGCCGCCGCCGCCCCGTTGGTGTGACAGCCTCACAGGCGCTTCTCATTTTTTTTCGATGTGTCGTCGGGGTGGTATTA
Organism: Scophthalmus maximus; assembly: GCF_022379125.1. NCBI lineage: Eukaryota > Metazoa > Chordata > Actinopteri > Pleuronectiformes > Scophthalmidae > Scophthalmus > Scophthalmus maximus. Next base: position 20,605,043 of record NC_061516.1, read on the forward strand.
CAGAAATGTAGTCGGATTTGCTCCTTCGCCCTGTTCCTTCCTGCATCGCTTGAGAAGTGATGCACAGGCTGTAGTGTGAACCACGAGATCGTCAGAGACTGCGTATTTGTTGCTCCGCGGCATGGGGACTAGGAGGCAAAGTGGTTGCCTAGTAATAAGAATGATCCTGCTTCGATTCCCCACTTCCTCCAGAGTGTGTTGAAGTGTGTATACTTGAGCACACGACACTGAGCCCCGAACCGCTCCCGTCGCGTGCGAAAGGTCCAGTCTCACCACTCTCATAATGTCGCTGTGTCCGGCGACAGAGATCTCAGAAGACACTGCACTCGGGCACATTTGACAACCGGCCGGTGACCACGGTGGAGCATTTAGCCGCTGAAGAGGCATTTGTTTCTCTCAGGAGATGGTGGACCCGCACAGGATTTCAATTGAATGCTGGTGTTACTCTGTAGCTGCTGGATGTGTAGGAGCTCAACTGTCTGTTAACAAGAATTAATGTGTGTGTGTGTGGGGGGGGGGGGGGTGCAGTAGCTGTGGCTGTGGCTCTTCAAAGCATCGCCCGCCTGCTCGAGCCTGGAAGTCGGCCACTGCAGCACTGAACCGATTCACCCTGCCTCACTCCTGCACATCGGGCCCAGCCGGCCCCACTTCACCAGCCCCGGACCTCGTCCCCTTTCCCTTGAAGTTTCATTAAATCTCGTAACACGTCGAGTCGAGTCTGGTTGTCTGAGTTTTGGGTCCACATACAAACTCTGCCCCTCAACATGATGCGGCCTTTGAGGACAATGTTGCACAGTTTTTGTTGGACTAATCGAGGCGTGCGATGCCACATGTCCATTCATCATCAGAGCTCATCAACGCACCGCAAACAGAATCTCAGCTGGAGCCGGCGGACCCGAGGCTGTATAATATTGTGTTGATATTGACTGTGACTTTTGACTGCAGCCTTGGCCTGAAATCTCCAAACTGTTCGAATGACCTTTGAGCGCACCTCCTGTGCGTTATGGCCATAATGATGATAACTCAATTGTGATTGGCACTCGGAGGTCTAAGGGTGTGTCAGCGGCGTTAGCGGTGTTAGCGGCGGCTGTGTTCAGGGCATGGCCTCCTATCACTCAGAGCGGGAAATTGTTAGCTGCAAGACTCTGAGGGAAACCACCACGTGTGCGAGGTGCAGTTTGGTGTCACGGGCTCGCACGTACAGTATATATATATATTTTTTTTTATAAATTTACACAAAAGCTTCTGCAGATGGCGATTGTTATGCTCGCACATGTCTGCAGACCATTGTTTCCGCGTGTGTCACTTTTGCATTATGTTGCCATCAGATGGATATTGTGACTGACGGGTGTTTGACGGGCCAATGATAAATTTCTGGCAGCCGTATGGACATTTGATATGTCACCGTGACACCTTAATTATGCCATTGAGACACCAGATATTTGTGTTGCTGACAGTAGTTGGGATTTCACCATCATAACCCCTTACAAGGATGTATTTATAGCAAATACCGTTTTCATACTTCTGTTGGTCTTGTGGATAGTATAGTTTATCAAATTAATAATTTTTGCCTTTTGATGTACATGTATTAATATGGAAATAGAAAACTTTTTGGCTCAAACTTGGCATTCTTAATAACTTAACTAATTGCACAGTGTGCACCTATATTTGTCTCCTTCACCATGCTATTCTCTTGGCCATTTGAAAAATTACCACTCGACTTACGGCAGAAAGGAACTGCATCTCGAATTCAAATTGAGATTTTTACGGTGGTTTTCTGCTTTGGACAGTACCTGCCTCCTTAATGGCGTCCTTGTACAAGTGTCTCTACGACGGCGACCAAACAGCAATACCAGTTGGAACCATTAGGGGCACGAAAGTTGTTCTAGCCTCTTTAAATTAAGTTTTGTTGACAACCTCGAGCCATCTGTTGTGTGCGCACGGGCAAAAACGGGGGATTATGAAAGTGCTCAGAAAATGTATGAAATACTCCAGACATCCAATAACTAAAGTTATAGTGTCCTTTCAAGAAAAATAATAATTGACTTACCCTGATAGAACAGCTCCCACCACCCAGCACTCCAAAAAATGGAAGCAAACATTCACCTTCTAATTTGTCCCGGTTTGAAAATACGTGTTGAATTCGGCGGCTTTCTCTGTCTGGGCTGTGTGCCAGAGCGAGAGCAGCTGACATCAGTCAATGTCAAGATTTATATCACGGGCACAGAACAGATGAAATGGACCCCAGTAAAGTCACAAAAGGTTGAAACAGCAGCGGGGGGAACTCCATCAGTGATTCCTTCTCTTATTTTCACAACCCTGTTAAATTTGTAAGTTTTAAATCCATTTTAAATCGTTCAAAATGTATAGTTTTAGAGCATCAAAGTGATTCCTCAGTGATCCTGTACATTTCATATCCAACATTATATATTTATCACATATATACGGCAAATGTAATGTGCTGGTGTACAATAGAAAATGTAATGTTTCATATATTGAGAATGATTTGATTTGTGTTTCCTATTTTTCATTTCATTTCATTCAGACAGGAATGTATTGTTTTATAAAAAATAAAAAAAATGATATAAGAATTAGGCAAACTGTTTAGCGAAGAAGAGGGATACTGTAACTCTCTTAGTGTATCTGAGGGGGGGGGAAATAAAAGCAAACGCAGCAGGTGTACAACACACAGAGGAGAAGATGCTCTGTCTCTTTTTTTTCTATTCATAGTCTGCGCTGTATGTGAGCACATGACAAAGACCTAGCTTCAATGTGTTCTAATGTGCACATGTGTGGTTTTAATGGATCAGGGGGTCATTTCTACTGCCCCTCAGAGATATATGTGGGGGTTTTGTCCTCGCAATCACATGTCTTTAAGTTTTTAAAGTTTTATGAAATATCATCAAATACATAACCAGTCACAATCTTGCAAAGTCCCCTTTTCTATGTGTCGAAAAAAACTGAAAAGACACCAGAGCTCAGCTGACTGACAATGGTTTTATGCTGACCTGCTGAACCCAGGGTGTTTTCTCACAAAGCAAAAATTAATAGGGCAGCCAGCTGTCTCCGCAGGGCTGAGCTCCGGGTTTTTCCATCTCTCAATGGTGGTGGTGGCGATGAATCTGGGATCACCATGGTAACATCTGCTGCCCAGCTAACCTTGGAGTTTGAGCGACCAAGTCCTCGTCAATCTGATCCGGACGGATTAAGTGACCGTTCCTCCAGTGTCCGGCTAGAACAACAAAAAACACTGTGTTTTAGTGACACGGTGAAAACACTAATTGGATGCTTTTGAATTAACAGCAGGTACGACATATTGTGTGGCTTTCGAGAAGCACCAGATTCATTTTAAGGGCCTAATTATCCCATAGCCCTTCGTGATGATTTGCATATCTTCCTCTCAAAATCTTATGCATATATATTAACATTTTTCAATAGTTTTTGCAAATGTGTGCTGTAGTTTGCATTTGAATCTTGTATAATAAATAATACAAAATTAGATAAAAGATAGAAATAGAAGAGGATTATGTTTACAGGATTAATATTTCATACGTTTCTAGAATTTATTTCTGTCTTTTTATATTCTTGAGTGCTTGAGTGCTTACACTTTTAACCCACTGAATCACATTACGTTCTCCGCTGGCAATGACCTTATTTCTCCTTGAGGATCAGTACTTTCTTCGTATCTAGTATAGGGTTTCTCTGCTGATAAATATCGACCTATCAACATGAAACAGGTGTACGGATCCAGGTGATGAATAATCCCATGTTAATGAAACCCAGTGATGAATAATCTGGGTGCAAAAGTACCAGGTCATACGTAATCCTGGGTAATCTCTCTCTCTCTGTGTGTCTATAACAGCAGCCAGTTCAGACTCTCCAAGACAGATTTTGAATAATCCTGAGTGTATGGAGGCAAAGGACGATTGATGGTGATGAAAAACCATGGGTTAGCAGTTAATCAGTTGATGAAGAAGCTAGATGACAAATGATAAATAATGCTAGTCCCGGGTTTACATAACTCGACGATCAACGCCCCCGGGGTTGGCCCCTTGCCGAGCCATTTTTAGAAACATTATGTTTGAGTTTAGACTGATGCCATACATTGTTAGAAAGCTGCGATTCCCGGGGATAAAACGATACCGACCACTTCAAGCTACAACTATAAGCATAGCATCCGGCGTAAACAAAAACATATTAGGCAAATGTCTCATCGTAATCCACCGATCAATGCTCCTTCAACAAAAAGCGTCCTGTCACATTGGACAAGGTCCAGACAATCAAATCCAGTAAAATATTTGGTCCAAAACAAGATAATCAGATGAATAAATATGCAGTGACAGCTGGCGCATCATTTTAAAGTTTTCAACTGACGACGAGCGTAAAACTTTTTCTTCCCTCTCTCTCTCTCCTACCTGCAGTTCACACACTCGTGGCTTGGGTATAAAATTGCCGCTGAACTCTGACCTTGAAACTGCAAACCTGAAGGCTTTATGCTGTGGTCTCATTGTGTTTTCCAGCTAATAGGTCCCGACTCCAGTTTCCTGCAAGAATTTGATTACAAAATAAAGTTCAGGACAGAATTTTTTTTTTTTCTTGGACTGGCACTTTTGACCAATTTTACAGGAATGGCATTTTAAATCAATAAATAAATATGTAGATAAAGTTGAAGCCGTTGGGCTTGTGACAGGAGACAGATTGTGCATTACTCCGTGGCTTCTTCCACTTGCTTAATGGGCAACTTGTCCTTAGGCCAATATCAGCAATATGAGCAATTCGATTTTGGGATAATTCAACAGTTTGTGTTTGTCAAGGTGACACCGTCATTATGCCGGTACGGAGTTTGTGATGACACGCCGCACTGTGTTTGTGTGTGTGTATTTGTGTGACGGTATTTGCTTGCCTCCTGTTGGATTGCTGTTGGTTTTTTTCCCCCTGTTTTATCTGTTACCTTCTGCTTGCTCGGCTCAGTGTGAAATGATCTATGCGACCGCTGTTGTTCAATCGTCACGTTTATTTTTGCGTTGACCTTTTCCGAAAGTGAGATTCGCCCTTGGTATTTTTGGCACTCACTCCGATCCAGAGAGCTCCCTATAGGTGCTGCATGGTATCAGTCATCAAGTGCATTCAGGGATTTGTGCCGCTCACCTTAGTGCCTCCCATAAACAACAACTAATGGAGGGTAACTGAGGTTATGTTTACCTGCATGCGTTTATTGTATGTCCTGCACACGCACGTGCAGATCTGTCAGTTGATCGTAGCATTACATGGGAACACCAAGATCTCACCTTTCACATGATGAGACACAGTGCGGTGTTCTTCCTTCATTCCTACGCTGCCCTCGTCTCGAAAAAAAGGCATTATCACCCTCCACTCCCTCTCTCCGTATCATTTCCCGCTACCACCTGTGTGGCTGTCGGGGAAACCCCGTGGTTAGAGGGACTGGCATGCTTATCCAGAGGTCACACTAGAAATCAAGCGTGTAAGATTATTGGTCCTGGTGGGTCAGTGGACCAGGTGTACACCAGTATATTACTGTAATCCCTGTCTTGTTCGAGGAAATTCCAAGAAGAACGCGGAGTGATTCGATTCTCCCAATCTGGGACGAAATGTCAACATTTGACAGACAATCAGTCGATGTCATGCGCTTGGATTTGACCATTGAGTCGGATAAAATGTGGCTTTAACTCTCTCCCACTTCCGCACAATAAGTGGGTCAGGCGGCCGCTACATTGCAGTAGGATATATCTGCAGAAAAGGGATCCTGCTGAAGTACACGGCCATCTGAAGAGCCCCCCGGCCATGGGAAAACGGACACGCCGCCTGTTGAAAGTACACCCCTCTGAGTTTGAGCCAATCTGTCACCGTGCGTACAGTGCCTCCTGTTTCGGCTCACTCTCCGTCTTTGTCTCCCCCTCTGCCCACTTGCTTCTCCGTCCTGCCCACTTTACTGTACAGTCTGCAGGGTCTATTCCTGCTCACTTCACTGACATCCAACCACGTTGGAGGGGCCTTATCTGTGCCCCCCAGTCGTCTGCGCCGCGGGAGTCCAGCAGGCCATGTGCCCCGCGCAGGCTTCAGCAGATGTGTTCTCCTGCTTATTTTTGCTGTATGAAGCATGTTTTCATTCGTCTTTGTCAAACTGTCATCCTGCTTCTCTCTCTATCTCTCTCTCGAGGTATAGTTTGTATATTATCCTATACATGTATACATATGCATCATGCCTATGTAATCCCCCCACCTTTAATTTACATTTGCCACTGAGCAACTAATAACCGTTATAAGAGTATACAGAAATAAGCTGTTTTATTTTACCCAGTGTGTGTTGAAATGCCAGCCACGTAGTGACACATTCATAAAGCCGTCAAATTCCCAGTAGGCTACAGTGTAATTACGCCACTGCGCCTCTACGTTTTAAGCCTTTTTTCTGCGATGTACTTGTTGGAAAACAGCGACTGCTTATGACGGGGAACAGAAATAGTGTCAATTACCGAGATGTACTGTTTCTAAATGTGGAAGCTGGGACTCTCCTCTGCAAGGCAGGACAGGATGAATGTGAACCGGAGGCTCCCATGGGGAAGAAAACATCTGCCAGCCAAAACAAGGGGTGGGGAAGGGGGGGGGGGGGGGGGGTTTGAGCTTCTCCTCTGGCCACGGAAATACAGCATTTAGGCCTGCAGGTCTGACACAGAGCTGCACTGCTGCTCACTCCCTGGAAGACACGTTGTTGCCGTGTTCAGGTGAGTTGCCCTGCTGCTTTCCATTCAGACAGTGCAGAGGTTGCCAAGTCTCGTCTCCCGTGAACCTGCATCTTGGGACGGGTCACACCCGCGCGCCTCACGGTGCTAAATATCCCTATTTAAACTTGATATGTTGGATTCCCGATCTGTGAGATTGTGTCCGCTCATGTACAAAGCCTGTTGCTGACATGCGATGGCTGTGTCACGTCTTGGAGAACATTTGACTTTGAAGGGGGGAAGTGAAGACGGGTGCAGACTGGCAAGTGCAAAGGTGGAGTTTTGACTAAAGCCTTTTTAGGTATTCCAATTTCCACAGTAATTTCCCACTTGTCATTACATTTCAACATGGCAACAGACCAGCTATTTGCCAGTGACATGGTCTTATATATATATTTTTGGCGTGGGGATTTGCAGAAACTTTAAAGATTGTGACATGATTAAACTCCCGGGGAGAACAGCCCACAGCGCCACTCGCGAATGTCCTCATTTCCCTCTGTCCTCTCGTATTTTGCACTTCACTGAATCTGCTATACTCTTCTTTGCCTTATCAGTCTTTGTTTTCGCAAACATTTAGTCATTGCCAGATAAAGGTGCAGATTCAGCTGCAGTAGTAATCAGTTCTTGTTGTTCGTATGCATTTTGCAGCACATTACTTTTCTCTAAGGAAATCGAGCAACTGGACAAAACTCCAGCGAATTGAGGAAACAAGCCCCACTAGGTCGCATGCAAAGGTTTACGGTAACACGAGTAAAGTGAGGATGCTTTAAAATATAATGCAATGAATATATATTATAGAATAAAAAGAATAAGTCATTAAATATTGGGTGTGACCACCTTTTGCCTTTAAAACAGCACCAGTTCTCTGAACTACACCGCATCTCCTCAGCAGACCGACTTGACATGTCCTCATTTCTGTTGTGCTGAACCTGCAGATAATCTCCATTTGCCTGTTTTCCAGATTTGCAACATTTCCCTAAATGCTGCCTATACAGTACCTGCTGTCAAAGTGTTTTTCTTCTAAACAATGTGCACATTTTCTGCAGTAGCAGTGCGTTGAGCTTTTCCGGCTACCGTATGGAAGAAACCAAAATAATGTCAGAAAATCAGACAACGGGTCGGTGCAACAAAGCCTGTATTATCAGCCATACTTTTCAGCTCTGGTGGGGAAGAAAAGACAGCATGTGCGTGAGCAATTTCAAGCAGATCCAATTAAAAATCCAGCTCTATGGACTTAAATGTGGTTTCATCAGCGGCCGTTGGGCCTTGGCCGAGCCATGCGTTCTACCTACTGCCATTCTGCTTTACATTGAATTCACACACGCTTGTTACTTTGACATTTTCTACATAAGAATAAGGTTCCTCCACTGAGCAGCTCTAACAAATGATCCGAGGGTTTATTAGTCGAGCACTGCAGGGAGATGAGAATGGCCACGTCCCCTGGATGTGTGGGCATTAAGGCACCACTGTCATCAACGAATATCTGTACGTCAGTTCACGGGGACTGAGATTATATGAAAGGAGTAAGAAACAGGACGGATGAGGGTATTCTAAAATGGACTTAATTAATTAAAGTGACTGAGAGCTGTAACCGAAGAGAAAATGACATTCTGTCTTTTAAAGGAAGTACATGAGATGAATCTTGTACCAAGTGCTTTGAAAAGAATAAAACGTGGCCACATTGACTTCCAAGGTCAACCGATGTCGGTGATACTGATAAATACAGGTTCCAGACAATAAACCAGCCATTTCAGTAATGATGGCAGCAGAGACCCGTGGCACATCCTCCATCTGCGTCACTTAGATGTGCTCCCATAACCAGAAATACCTGAAAATATCTGTCGGATCAAAAGGGACCTGTAGTTGGGAGAAGAAAAAAAATCCCTGTCTTGTAAAGACAGTTGAGCACGGTGTTGGTGTATCCCAAGGGTTTTCCAAGTGAAAAACACCAGACAGGAAAAAAACACCTTTAACTGAGGCCAACTGTCACACATATTTATGTGACACTGGTGTCAATGACATGCACTTTTATTTTGAGAATAGCAAAAAAAGAGTCAGACATGAGTTTGGGTAGGATCCCAACCTATCAATCAATCAGTCAAGGAAAGTGACAGCTAGCGACAACACACCATTAGACCAAAGTCAGCTATTGGTTTGCACAAAAAGATTAATTTATCTTTCCTTTTATTTGACGTTTGTTCACTTGGATTTGATGATGAGGCCAAACTTCGAGTCTTGACATCAGCAACATCAGAAATTGTAAGTGACTGCAAAATATAATTTGGTGTGCAATTACAAAGTGATTGATAAAGAATCAGTACATTTTTGGATAAAACCTTTTTTTTTGTGTGTTATACTTTTTTTATTTTAAAGCCTGGCTGGACACATCAGGTCCCTTGATGACGGCTGGTGTTCCCTCAAAGGAAACTTTTGACATTTAGATTTGCCAGTGAGTAATTGTGCCCCGTGTGTGTTGGGTTAGAACCCAAATAATATGTGTGTATACAGTACGTGAGCTTTAGAGATGCCAGTTGGTGGATGTAGTTACCTTTGCTCAAAGCCAGATAAGCTGTTCCCCCCGTTTCAAGTCTTTGTGCTAAGCTAAGATAATTATTTCTCAACATCTGTTCTTGTCTCGTGTAAACAAAAAAGAATCGTTTTTGAAGAACTATTGTCACATATGTTTTTAAATATATGCACATTTATATATGCAGTTTTATTTTGAAATGAATCTTGAGGTGATGTGTCATGAGAAAAGCTGAGAGCTATGTCATGACTGCCGTCTTTATTACAGTAGAGGTGCAACAACCTCCCAGTACCTGAACTGACACCAGTACATTAATAGAAGTAATGGATGAAATAAAGCACATCTTAGTAGTGGCAGGTGTTTTGGCCAATGTGGCAGACCCCGCCCCCTATCCTAGGCTGCATTAGAAGATTAAATGCAAGAAAAAACACACAAACACATCTTCCCAAATCCCCCCTGAAAAAAAAGGAAATCTCCATCTCATTTTCTTTTTGTTTTTAATAATGTGAAGTTTTATGCATAGTACTGTGCGGTTAAGTGACAGTATGTAGGCGTGAGACATATTTGCGGAGGCGCCTAATGGAAAAGTCTAAAGACAAAGGGAAATTGAAATGATTCTACTGCACTAACCTTTTAAAGCCTGTACGCTTGGGTCAGTTCATATTGGTAGAAAGTCACACCAGTGCACTGCAAACCCCCGAATGAGCTACTAGGATGTGGAAGATGTAGGCTGCAGAGATGCGTTTAAACACGGGGGTTACACGAGGTCCTCCGTGAATATCAGATACAAAGACAAAATAAAGACACACAAAACTAACTCACACACACAAACATCACATCACATGTGTGGCTAAATCTTTTCAGATGATTTTTTTTTGGTTTTCCGTTTCATTGCACATGAAATAATTGGGAAGACTTCAGAAAGAATGTTACTGTGCAGCTTTTACCACGCAGCTCACAGAGCTTGAGGATGCAAAGTACAAATCAATGATTTCGAGATATCTGCTGTTCTGGCTGCACATTTACGCGAAGCATATTTTCCTGGGCGAGTGTCTTTGGGACCTCACATGGATAATGACTTCAGCGCTCACTTTCCCACACTTTAAGAGAATAAAGAGCATTTTGAAAGGAGAAATCCATTCCCAGCCTCAGCCGGGGGATCACTCTTCTGTTGATGGAGTACTTTTTAATGTTTCCCATGATTTTCTCCATCCCTTTGTTTCAATTATTGATTTTCTCCAACTGGGCTTTGTGGTACATGTTGTAGGAGACGTGGGTGAAAAGTGTTTTGTCCTAGCGCTGACCTGGTTATGATACAACATGTGTGAAGGACATTCCTCCACATTGTTTCTTATGTACAACACACTGGGAATTTGAATTTGCCATGAGGATATTTACAAGCCAGTGTAGGAGTAAAGTAAACCTATACAGACATGCACTCGGTGAAGGGATTGAAGGACTCGCATTGCTTTTAATAAAGCGACTCATGCCTGAGAACTCCAGACATCTCCCACATATTCTGAATGATTTCTGCCGAGGTTTAACTGGACAGTATTATGTAAATGAGCCAGAGTAGGCATTCAAGACAGTCACAGGCGGATTAGAAAAAAAACATTTTTTTTCTGTGAAAGTATCAGTTATATGCAGGAGTAAGAGTTGGCCGATAGGCAGTTACGTACATATTAATCTCAGGGGAGTTCATATTTTGCTGTGCTGCAGCGTCTCTACGTAATCGAGACCAAGAAATTAGAAAGTAATGTCACCTCACATCCCCGCCCCAGTACACAACACGTGCTCTTTGTGCTCATTGACAGTCAGACCGGCCCTCCGGCTTTCTGGAACAAATCCTGTCGGGCAGCTGCATCGGTGGGCTCATTGACTGTTAAAAAATATGAAGTATTCATTTGCTCCGTCAGTGTCTTTACAGGCCTGCTCCGTGTGCCTGTCATCTGGGGTGCGCATGAGAGCACAATGCCCGCATTTTTACTGGACTAAGCTCCACCCGCCACTCACAACCAAGTGTGGCAGCTTAAGTGCAACAAACTTTCATCCACAAACCGGTGATCTCCCTTTGCTATTGTATCGCCAGTAAAATAGTCCATCACAAACAGACAAATGGCTGCGCCACAGAATGCTTGTGTTGCTTAGCGAATTATTGTCTCTGCGTGATACTGGTGATTTTTCTTTTTTCTTTCAGCTGCACATACGCAGTTTATTGTCACGCAGGAACATTTCAAATTGCCATGTTGCCATTTCTGTTGTTGTCATTTTTAATGAGGTTGTGATAAAGAAAGACTAAGTGGGTTAAAATCTGCATTTTAAATTGGCACATACAATATCTCTAATAACCTCTTATCGTGTATGCCCCCGCGTATGCGGTGAACAGAGGTCTTGTTATCTTGCGAGAGCAGTGACTCATTAGGGACCTTCACTGTCTTTGTCTTCCCATTAAAAAAAAGGGGAACTAATGTTATCAGCCCTGGTAGAGAAGCGACAAATGTAAGTCCCACAGTATTAATGCAGCAGTAGTCGAGACTCACTTGAAACAAAGTAAAGTTACACCCTAATGCTGATGTACCGTCACTTTAACAATTGACAGTAAAATGTCTATTAATGGTTGAGCCTGCTATGGGGGAGTCGTATAGCTGAGCCGATTATCCAAGTCAGGGGAGGAACCTTGAGGCCTGGGGACCATAAAGAGAGCGTGAAGCTTATCAAATAGTCATCAGCCCTGACTTACTGCAATGTTTTGCCATATCCACAGGAAACAGCGCGCCTCTTCACGGTATAATTGTGTAAAGATGGTATCCATTCTCATTTAGTGTAGCTTAAAGTGTGAAAGGGTCTACAAAATATAATGGCAAGGCTACAGATCCTCTGAAATCCCATTTATTGCGTCTATAATACACTCCAAATAAAGCCAGGGGTGTGTAAACAAAATCATTAGCTGAGGCGATTCAGGACAAGTCATGTCTGCGGCAGAGGAATTCAGTGTAGTGGCAAAGCATACAAAAATTGTCCCTGTGATGTTTTGTACGAGGGATGTTTGATTACTAATGAGCTTGAAGGATGCACTAAGAAAAATGAATACAGCTGGTTTATAACAATTCTGTCTTCAACAAATTGAGGGGTTCACGGACAATTTCCTCCTGTCGAATTGCTTCTTACCTGCAGCTCAGTAACGCAGAAGGCAGGGTTCACTCTCTGCACAGCAGCTTTTTGATTGATATAATACGAAGAAGAGCCAAGTAAAACTTTAATTATTTTACACCTTTTTCTTTCCATCTTTCCAATGCTCTGAGCGTCACTGCGGATCTGTTTGCAAAGATTTTAGGAAATAATCTACCGTCCTTGTGAAATGATGTGGATACAATCTTTTTTTTTTTTTTCTGTTTTTCTTTTAAAAGTCAAGTTATTGCTCAATATGGAGCTGCAACTAAGAATTCATTTCACAATGAATTCATCTGCCGATAGTTTTCCTGATTAACTATTTGGTCTGTTAACTATTTTTTTCTTTACAACAGAAAAAAAAAGACATTCATAATTTGTGAGAAGCAAAAGTGAGCAATTGTTGGTTTTGTCTGACTAAGAAATCATAAGATATTCAGTTGATGTCATGTTTGATGAAGAAAATCTGAAAATGCTCACAATTGACAAGCTGGAACCAGAAATTACTGAAAATATTGTTAATCAAAATAGGTAATAATTGTTCTTCCTATTTATTAATCGACGGGTCATTTAAGCTGTAATGAACATAATGTGTGTTAATGTAATGCATGTTTGATAACGTTGCTTTTAAATTCCTGCTGACTTTAGAATATGATGTAAAAAAAGATTGCGTCTTTCAGTTTCTTTTCTGTAAAAGGGTTAAATATATGGTAAATCAACCTGTTAATGTGATGAGGAAAGTTAATGAGTAGAAACATGGACAAATGTTAATAGGCTGATCTTGTCCCACTAACATCCATATTTGGGGCTTAGATGTTCTCAGAGTGGTTGAAATATTGATAATGAAATAATCAGATCGGTGTTCTTTTATTCTAAAGGGCATTTGTGTCAGATCGTGTTGACATTTCAGTTAATTACCAAGTTGACGTGGCTCACCATCCAATTATCAGAGGTTTATGCAGCGTGGGAGGGATGCTGGCGTTAGCTGGGTGCATCAGTAAAAGGTGCACAGCTGTGGACAGACGTCTCTCCAACTGTAATTGAATAAAATAAACTGTGGCTTCATTCCCTCACCCATCACATCCTTGTGGGAATTATTCCCTCTAAGCCCGTCGCCTGGCTGCAAAAGATGAGAGACTGGCATCACGTTTGTAGTCAGAATATGACATGAAAAGGCACCGGGCATTGAAATGTTTTGTTTGAAGAAGGGGAGCGAATTACAGTTAATTACTAGTGCCGCCGCTGAATGGCAGATTGTAGGAAGAAGCATCAGCTGGTAATAAACAAGTCATTAGCTATTAGATCATTATCATGGGTGTCCATAAAGCTAAGACGAGGAGAGAAGGCCGTAGGACTGGGAATTGCTACAAAATAAAAACCTGCGACATATGCAGGTCTCTGGTGCTCCGAGATCTGCAGTGTGTGTGTGTGTGTGTGTGTGTGTGTGTGTGTGTGTGTGTGTGTGTGTGTGTGTGTGTGTGACTGTCTTCTATATGTCTGTTTTCAAGTGCATTGAAGATGGCGACTGAATCCTCTGCCACACCTTGGCCCGTGGTCCCAGCAATTTTCAGCTTTGCGCACGAGATGCTTAAAGCTCAATTTTAGAAAAGGTGAACCCGGTAGATTCCTTTTTAGAGGCAATGTTTTTGTTTGAGTCAAAGCAGCGTGAAGATGGGTTCAGACTACATGACTTCTGGGTCGATTTAACACCCGAGAAGAGTCGGAGGAATCTGGTCTGGGACCTCGGCCAGTACTGATGTTCGGCCCAGACTCTCTGGTGGTGCGAAGGTTTTGCAGAGCCATTGTTGAACCTCCTCGAGCCGCCTGCAGAATCCTCAGGGTCGCCTCGACGACTATCAAACGCGTTTGAGGTTTGAAATTGAAACTCCTGGAATGATTGCGTCTGTACTTTCCGAGTGGAACCAGTGAGAGCGACGAGTTGAGCAGTGTTGCCAGAGAGATTCTCCTCCAACTTTTTCTACTCTGAGCTTCGCATCAATTTTGCCGCACTGGAGTCGCAGGGAGGTGGTTGGTGCCGGCGGTCGCTGTAGAGACCGCAGTGAGTGACAACGGAGGCCGCGGTTCTCTCCTCTCTGTGATTAAGCACTTTGGTAAAGGTTGAGGAAATGAATATGGTTTTGGTTAAATGGGAATAAGCACATTGTATCTCAGGTGAATGTTAACTTTTCTGTATTATATTAGACTATAATCGTTCCTACTGAAACAGATTGTAAGTGACATCTTTACTATATCAGCATTTTTGTGACTTGCCAGACACTTTGACAAAAAAAAACTGTTCCTCAATTATCAATAGAAATCTTTTTTTCAGTAGACAAAATGTTCTCTTTTCAAGTCCAGTGGGTGATTCACCTTTGCAAGAAAGTTTGGCTGTGCTTCATTATTGAAAGCTGTCGCTATTTTCCGTTTTATTTCATGCACATTTAACCACGGAGTTCCAAAATGAAAACATCAAGGGCAAGAGGGAAGTGGAGAGATTATAATATTAACACGTTTGGTTTTAAATTATCTCCTGAGGGCGGTAACTGTCACAGATTTGTAATCAGCTTAATCCTGAGTATGTGTCTTCACATGTTTTGTTATTTGTTGCATCACAGAGAAGTGAAGATGGATAGATTAATCACAGAGAGATAATTCGAGGTCCGCGTACGTTCCCTCAGCAAGAGCCATTCATGCACAATTCTCCCTTTGACCTCCCGGCTTTTTCTTATCCGCAAATTTTGGGTAAACCAATCAGATGTTGCCTCGGTCTCAATCAGCGCATCATGTAATTGCTGTCAAACTTTCAATCTGCTCATTTCAGTGATTCGCTGCGACCCCCCTCCTCCCTATACTCGCCTCCGAATACAGAGCCCTGGATATTCTCTCACCTCATTCAGATTCTCACCGTTCTCTACATCCCATCAACCACCACCAGTGTCTAGACCCTGAGGGGTAGTTTCCTATACTATGCACAGCCTCGCCGCCTTTCAACTATAATGACTTTGCGACAATGTCTTTATCACGATCTCCTTGTTGTGCACGGGGATAAAAAATGTTGTTCATTTTTCAAGGCGGGAGTCTCTCCTGATCGAACCTCCAAGAACTTTGTATCCCCGATATGAGCAGGAAAATGCATGCAGTGTTTGACTTTTGATTTGATGATTTGATATTATGTACAGGCAAAAATGTTAACCCTTTAATTGAAGGAGGGACAAACCCTGGCACACACTGATTAATTGACACACTGAGAAAATCAGTGGCTGCCAAAAGACCAGATCTTGTAGTTCCTTTACAAACAAAAATATCACCCTGGAGATACAAGCATGGAAGGGGATATATCCTAGCGTACAGTATGTGCTTTGCAGCAGGACAGTTCTCTGCAATTAATCATAACAGAAGGAGGAGACGGAAATAAACAAAATTGTCTGCAACCGGAACCAATTCTGCACACGCATTGGTGCGCCAGCGTTACTTTGAAAGTCATGAATCACTGTCCTCGCAGGGTTCAATCATGGCGACAAATTGATTCTTTTTTTCTTTTTTTTTTAAATGAATTACCAGAAGGTAAACTGTGCAACTACACTGCCAAACTGAATCCCTAATAACTTGAGACAGTTTTCTGAAACTAATATTATTCTCCCTGTACCTCACTAAATTAGATTACCATTCCCGCAACCTCCGTGCTGACCTCAGATGTATCGCCGCCTTGGCTGCGGAGTCCTCCGCGACGAGCTGAGATAAAAAGCTCATTCTCCTCGCGCCGTTTCTGCTTAATTAGCTCGGCTCTAATCTGCGGGCCACAGCTGAGAGGGGGGACGACGCTGTGTCAGCAGCGGCTGTCATGTACCTGCCACAACCACTAGGAAGTTATGGAGGTGTGTGTTTTTGTCTCAGTGCTGGCTGGCGCCGAGACATTCAGTCACACGCGCACTCGCAGGCAATTCGAGGTTTGTCTTACAGTATGTCAGTTTTGCACATGTGTTTACATCTGTGTGGGAGGGAAGAGAGAGGGAGGATGAGATGAGACGGTGTTCATAGTCTGATGGCGTAATGGTCTCTCTCTCCCTATTGATACGTAACATAACTAGCATATGTCCGTGTGCTGCCTATTTGCGAATAATAGTTACAACTGAATTAATCATAATACTACAAATGGAGACAAATAAGGGTCATTAGTGCTAAAAGGTTGTCAAATTATGTTCACAAACAAGTCCACATTGTTTAGAAATTGGATTTTTTTCTTTTTTCAGGAATATTTTCCACGATTGGGTCGTTATAAAGTGTAAGAGACAGACGCACGCGTTTCCCATCCGTGCCCGTGAAACTGAATCTACAAACCACGAGTTGCAAGCCCGAACCTCGACCCATGCGTTTGATGCCTTCTCTGGAAACCTTAGTTCAACTGTCGGTCTAAACGCTCAGTTTCCCTGAGTTCATGTCTGAAAACAGTAACGTGGTGTGGGATCAAGCAGCCAAAGCATTACACTTCAACAGTGCCGAGCTTTATCGAGTAATTAGCTGACTTATTTCATCAGGCCACCCCTTAAGGTTGTCTCCAGCTCTTCCTGCAAGAGGTGCGTCCTGTTTTGCACCCTGGGAATTTCCTCATTCGCGTTCGCTTTGTTTTGTCCTTCAGTAGTTTTATTTGCAATCTCCTCTCTCTGGAGTAGCTTCAGTCACAGTGGGGTAGGAGGGAGCAAAAAAACAGATAGCAGTGTGTGTGCCTTTCCTGTGTCTGTTTGTAACGCTCAAGAACACAACGGTGACTCAACACTCGCTGTAATCACTTGGTGACGAATGCGACGTGTTTATTCTTTCTCGCAGCTTTGACAACACATCAGTGGCAGAAATGCCCGCCTAGTCAAAAAGCAGCACCTTAGAAAATACAGTCCGACTGCCAAACGATGTCTTGGAAATGCAGTTGTAATACAGCAGTAATGACTGCTTATGTAACCCCCTTCCCCTTCCCAAACCCCCCTCCCCGTCGCCTGCAAAGACAT
The DNA here is from genome assembly GCF_022379125.1 of Scophthalmus maximus. Lineage (NCBI taxonomy): Eukaryota > Metazoa > Chordata > Actinopteri > Pleuronectiformes > Scophthalmidae > Scophthalmus > Scophthalmus maximus. Next base: position 20,622,475 of record NC_061516.1, read on the forward strand.
ACAAACCGCGGCGCAGCCACACCAACGTCCTGTTCGGTGATTCACGCCTAGTATAGCCCTCCATCCGTCTCTGTTTTTCCATTTACCTCATGAAGCTGAGGCGTGTTCCCTTCAACCACTCTGCCACCTCTTTCACACGTCCCGTCGTGCCACTTGCCATCAGCATTCCCTGGTCACGGGGCCGTATGAAAGTGAGGCACCCACCTGCCACAGTCGAAGCCCTAGCCTGTCGCCTCTCAACAGCTCAGGTCAGCCGGGCTCTGGCAAACTGGGAAGGTGTTCACCGAGCTCGCTCTCTTTTGAGATTGATGGCTAACCGATTGGCCGGCTAGATGACTGCCCAGGCTTGCCAGCTGGTTATGTAAATGCATCACTGGCCGGCTGAACAAATGCCTTCCGGGCGATCGCCTCCCGTCAGCCTCTCCCTCTCTCATTCCCTCTGTCCCCATCCCTGTCTCTCTCTGTCCTCCGCGGCCGAAACCAAACAGCGGAGGAACCAGCGGCAGGAGTGTCAGAAAGTGCCACAACTGTGTTTCCTCGCTGTTTTTAGGCAAGTTCCTAGAATAGAACAGCGTTCACAGTGTGTAGAGTGGAGGCTAAACCCCAGGGGCTGGCTGGTTCACTGACATCCTCTACTCAGGAGCAGTGGTACCAGAGCGAGCACACACACACACACACGGTATCCTGACAAAAGGCAATGAAAGGGTACATGCTCGCGTCCATAATTTAGCACAGAGTTGCATGCTTCCGCCGACATAAATATTCACACGCCTTCATACACACTTGTATGCAAAGAGCAACAGATCTTGTCAGATATGATTTCACTCTTATCTAATATGGGAGACAAAAATACTCTTCAGAATTATATTAAAAAAAAAAATGTGGGACTTAAATGCCAGAGAATTCCCTCCAACTGTCTTGTCTGTAAAAAAAAAAAAAACATAATGCAACCACACAACCATTAATGAGACTTGATGTGTTTGGTCTGGGAGGAACGAATGAACTGGTTATGTGGTGAGGACTTGTGTCAGTCATGGGCTTCATGTCGCCATGTCTCATCATCATGGTTGTCTCCAAAAAAACATGCTCCGGAATTCATTCAAACCAGTCATCCATCTATCCATCCGTCAGTGTATCGACACGTTACGGCACTCTGTGGCTGCCAGGCTGCAAAATCACGTAGAAGGACTTCCCAAAAGAATGGCATCTGGATATAATCGCAGTTTTAGAACGAAAGGTGCAGAAGTCAGATGCAGTGCATGGTATGATGTTCAGATATCTCTAGTACTTTTTCATCCAAAAATTTAAATATGTGGAGGTTGGAGGCTACACCCTGTTTTTACACACACACACACACACACACACACACACACACGCAACCAAGCACATTTACTTGTTTTGCAAAAGGTACCTACTCAAGTATATGTTGATATCACACTGAAATTATAACACAAGCCATAATAATGTTTTTATGTTATTTGCATAAATAGAAAACTATCTGTTAAGAGCGCAGAAAATCTCTGAGGAGGAGTATTGAGTAATTTCTACTTGCACTCGTGCCCTCGTGTAGTGTGTAGGCTTATAAGCAAGCGTTTAAGCTCCATCACCACGAAGAGCCAAACGGGTGGTTAAAAAACTATTGCTTTCAACTGTGAGTTCAAAATGACAGTTGTTGTGCTGTTATTTGGTTGCTTGTTTTCCCAGAAAAAATATATCTGTGTTTTGGACAAAGAATTAGGACATTTAAACATTGTAAAAAATGTTTTCATTACCAGTGTGACCATAGTGGTATTTAAATAGACATGTTTGCCACATTGGATAGTTATAAGCCAAATTAAACAGTTGCCATTAATTACCTTGTCAAATTATGATAATGATAAAGTTCACTTGTTACAAAATAAATCACGCTGTTTTGACTTCCTGTATATTTGAGGGTGTGGACATGATGTAATTATGTCATCAATCACATACACAAACTTGTCGCTGTTTCAATTCCTTCAACAAGTTGGCAGGTTTCTCTGTGATATGCTTTGCTAGGTTCGAAATGCCATTCCAGCCATTTTTTTTTGTCACCATGAAAGCTAAAAAACATTTAGCACATCCACTATGCCTGCAGGGAGTGGAAGCAGAGTGATGCTTGTCACACACACACAATGCCCTGCAGCCAGCAATTGATGCAACTGGAAGGAAAAGTGGCTCTCATTAAACCACTGTCATTTTGTTAAAGTACAGCTGCTAATAAAATGGGGTATCATATAATTTCAACAACAACCGTGCAACACTAATCTCAACTGCATCAAAATGTAATTGATCCATTAGTTAGGGAGTTTGTCTTCTTTATTTAATTTGTATCTAAGATGTGGTTTGTCTGTGGATGAGCAACAGCAGTTCGAAGCCATTACTCCATCAAACGTTCTGGTTTGTCTGCATTTTTCTCTGGTGTGGTCCCCACCTCCCTTTCCAGAGGAAACGATAACACTGTGAGCCATGAAATCATCAAATGGGTGCGGGCCAGGAGGAATCGGCTGGCCCTGATGAATAAAGCCTCATCGACAGCAAAGATTAAAGCACAGAAAACAAGAGGGAGGGAAGTCTGTTCTAAAGATGACAAACGGGTAGACTCTAAAACTGTGGCCTATATCTTCAGAAACCCCTAGGTACTCTTCAGATGTTAACAGCTCTTGTCATGTTGCATTGCCTTTCGAAAGGTCACACACAGCAAATTGCCCTTGCAATGGTATGAAAAGGGCCAAATGGGCTTTGTTAGACTGACAAAGCAGGCAGCCACCGGCCTCGGGTCATCTTGCCTTTAATGTGACGCAGCAGTGCGGAGTTCTGCTGACTCTTCGGGATGCACGACGTGTAGGATGCTGACTGACAGCCGACCCTCCTGCTGTATTTGCTCCTCGGAGGGGCCAATGTGGGAGGCCTTCCCTTTCTTCCTATGAGTCAAATACATCCATCCATGCAAGGGCATCCGATTCCTACGAGAGGAAATGTGGCCCCTGGGTTACTGTACACACTCAGAGGATGTTAAAACCCACAGCCTGTAGTATGTTGTATGTTACTGTGTGTGTATCCTGTATAGTCCTGCTTCTGCGGCAAACTGACTTAAAGCCCCTTTAATATATTTTATAATAGCAATACATCAAATATATGCATAATGTGAAAGGGGTAACAAATAGTCCCCCCCTCAGTTCTACAGAGCTCTAGCCTCTTTTTGTTCCGACTCGTAGCAAGTTTAATCAACCCCTTTATCATCAACCCCATTTTCAGCAGCAGCAGGCAGCTTTTTTTCAGCAAAAACATTCTGATAAACTACCCGTACAGGAACTGCACAGCACCACATAGCAGACAGAAAAGGTTGCCGGCTAGCTCATGAACAAAGTTGAACATCTAACATCAGTAGCTAAAGATAGACGTGTTTCTCAGGAGATGGTGGAGACCAAAACAGGGGGAATTTGGGACTCAATTTCATCTGGGTGCTCAACTGTTTAAAGGAATGATATACGACAGTCAATATGTTTCAGTTCACACAACACTTACTCTATATGTGTACCACAAACTGATATCACTTCAAAATAAAAGCAAACATGAGCAGATGGCACACTACAGTCTAGGAAAGGGTTGTTTGTCCAGGCAAGCGACGACACTCTGAAGGGGTTCATTAATAAAAGTCCTCATAATTTGGCCTGTTTTCTCTTGATGTGCTTGCCCTCAGTGTTTGTGTTAGCGCACTGGCCTACAGCACACAGAACGGCCACTAAACTACATCCCACAAGCCATTTCCAGTTCATGAATCTGTAATTTTTCTGTCCAGTTCCACTACCTGGTTCGAGGATGATAAAATCCCCCATTGCTTTGCAGACGGGCATGTAGTTATGCGCGGGGGACGCAGGCAAAAAAAAAGGCAGACAGGCATGTGTAGAAACGCTCGCTCTCTTGCTGGCACACAAAAACCCACTCATGTTCTGTAGCTCCATGTGATAACTTGGCACCGTAGGCGACGCAGAATTCACAGTTGCATTCTGATGGACTTATGGCGACTCTTGACACTAAAAAAAGCATGGGTTGCCAGGTGCACACGGGTCACATTGGAATGGTAACAAAATTTAATTATAAACAATAAAACACTTGTGGTGCACGTTGTATTGTATTTTCAGTATACCATAAATGGGAAAGCCGATCTGATGGTAGAATAAAAAATAAAGTTAATATTTTATCACAGAGCTTAAGGCATTTTTCACATCCATCTTCAGACATGCTCACATACTCCCATGTCATACTTTGTGTTGAAAGAATTATAGGTCACTACAATTATGTGTCCTGTCTGTACGGAGTAGAAATACATATCCTTATATTTGAGACGACACTTCTGCTCTGTTGTGTGTGTACTGGACGTGCTTGTTTGAGGTTATTGCAGTCAAAGGAGGTTCAACCAGTGACTAAATCCAACCTTTTCGCTTCATCTTTTTCCGGCAACACAATGAATGCTTACAGTAATGGGTGTCTTAAGTAAAGACATTAATTATAAAAATTATAATTGTTTGTGTCTTATTAGCCAAGGTACATTTGTTTCTCTCTTTGCGATTTAAATAATAGCCATAACTTAATGGTAGAAACACACACTTTTTGTGCCACGGTATTACGGCCACTAGAGATCGTCTAAGAATATATAAAGTAACTGTGGGTCGTAATGTGTTGCTGCACAGACACCCTATGGCAGAGGGTCTCTTTTAGTTACATATACCTGCCATATTTTAAGAGTGCATACCCACAGTTGAATTCTTGCACTCACTTTTTATTCTCTGTACAAACACAACTTTGTCAGAACAGTAAAAATTACATTTCATCAATGCCACAGAGAAAGACAGAGCAGCGTATGGGTCAGTTTTTACCATACACAGTATTAACTATACATGTGTGGAGATGCACACACATCCATATCCTCTCTCTCACTCACACACACACACAACCCTCTAATCCCTTTCTGCTCTTGCACACACAAACACATCACCTGTGTCCCCCCTGTTGGTTGACCCCTTCCCTTTAGAACCTTTGCAGATCCATGTGCATAATCATTCCTAATGAGCGAGAGAGAGAGAGGGAGGGAGAAACGCAGGAAGCAATCACATGAAATCATACATGCAAATCTATAAATAGCATTTATCCCACAGCTATGTTCTCACACATCATATGGCTGCAACAGCCTGAGGATCACATGGCTGCAGACCGCACTCAAAGCGGACCTGATGGAATGTGAGCGCAACTGACGACAGGAAGGTCCATATGCCCTCGCAGTCAAAGGCGTCAAAGTCTTGACAAGGTTAACTTCCTACTGTTGGTGACCGCAACCAGGGTTGTTTTAACTAGTGTGTAACACGGTGAGAGAGGATGTGTGTGTGTGTGTGTGTGTGTGTGTGTGTGTAGAGAGATATGGCACCGCAGCCAGTGATCTGTGATGTCCATCTATGTGACATTAATTTGTCATGTAAAAAAATAGGTGTTTCAACGAGAGTGAGTGTGAGTGTGTGTGTGTGTGTGTGTGCATGGACAAATCTATTTATGTATGTTGTTGTTGTTTAACTTCCTTTACTTTTTCAACTATTCCACCCCTCACTTGGCTCAGATTTTACCTCTGTCTTCTATAAACTATTGAAGGTTAAATCATGTCAGAGACACAAAGGTAGAAGCACTCAGACTTGTTCTCTCACTCCCTCTTTCACACAGAGACACACAGACACACACACACACACACACACACACACACACACACACACACAAAAGCACACACACACACACACACGCACACACACTCACAATACTTGTACAGAGGCATTCTACTCTGTAAACAGATCTCGGAACAATTAAGGTGCACGGATATGGCTGTGTGTTTTAGTCTCCTCATGCGACATCATTTGCATTTTTAAAGACTAATTCCCAACTCACTGTTCATCCAAATATCAGGATTAATCAGAAGGGAAAATTCTTTTTCTGATTAAGGATCATATATTTTGGTTTGATTGTTTTTTTCCTTTTGGACCACTGGCAAAATTTCATTCAGTCTCTCTTTGCTCTATTTTAAGACCAGCAGCCAAATTAAAGTGGCCTGATTTGGGATGTTCTCCAGCTGCTTCCTTATAGGTTTCTCAGACGCCCATTGAGACCACTCCGGCTAAACTTTGTTGCTATAGCGACGCCTACTGGATAAAAAGGGGGACTTCATGCTCGCGCTACCTCAGAGTAATCTCATCTGTCTCAAACATTCTGCCGGTCTTTCCATGTAGAAAAATTGCCATAAATAGACAAAAATGTTTGTGTGTGTTTGTGTGTGTGTGTGTGTGTGTGTGTGTGTGTGTGTGTGCTATTGCTTTGTATTTACCACATAACAGTATAAACATTGCTGTTTGTCCTCTGTATAGAATTCCAATTTCCAATATGTTTAATCTTAGAGGTGAAACTGCCAATAGCAATGATGCTTTTTTTCTTCATAACAAGTTTGGTGGCCTACTGGGTTGACATCTTTGGCTGATGTGTGTTTCTGACAGCCTTGCTTTTTAAAAATCTTATTCTGCTGATGCGCCATATGTCTGAAAATATCAACAAAATTGCCGGGAGCTGCTGTTGTACCTTTCCTCATGAATTTATTTTGTGTGGCGACAGCAGCGGGAGGCTTAACCGCTCCACCACGGGCACTCAATGTTTTATGTGCAATTTCATTCAAAATCAATCAAACCTAGAAATTAGCATCAGTCTCCCTGGCTTCCTGTACAAGTGTTGTGTCAAGTGGGGCGATGATTAGCTGAGAGGCGTCAGTGTTTTCAGATCACATTTGCGCTAACAATTTATTCATGACGTCAGAGGCCCAATGTAAGTGATATTAATTGGCATTTACCAGAGCTTTCGGAGGCCACTGGGAGGATTGACAGACGCCGTTAGGCACGTTTGACAAAGGTAAAGAGCCGCATCGGTGTGTTTGTCAATGTTCTTTGAATACACTCTGCTTTAATAGTGATTTCATAGCAGTGACTCATGAACAAACAAAGTGTTTCAGAATCAGCAGACTGGTAAATCGTCCTATCTGTGTGTTCCAATCGCAGACCGATTCTGCTTCAGTCGTAGTAATTCTCATGATGACGTCCCATAGGAAAAGACAAAGCGCCAAATCATTTAAAATGAAGATGTACTGTTTTAATATGATGTATATGCATCACGCGGAACATCATCAGGAGCCAAATTAAACGGCAAAGAGCGATTTATTCAAGTACGAGGATGAGCATGTTTGGACATGCTGTGAAACTTGCAAGATTGAGGAATTGATTGAGCATTGAACGACGTGCTCTCAGTGTCTGTTGTCTCCTTGTGACAAACGAGCGTCGGCATGAGCCAGTTAACACCAGCGAACATTGATAAATCACTAATTCTTCTCAGAGTGGTGTATGTGGCAATCGGGGGGGCTATAATTCAATGTATTCCCTAATCAATGTGTGTTAATCCCTTTTGTAAGCTTATATGAACTCATTATTTCTGAGACCAAGTCGGCCAGTGCGAGACTACAGATGGGATGTAAAGCACCGACCGAATCAAGAAAACAAACAACTGGCAAACCTTCGGCCACGTTTATTTTCTACTGTGTACATCTTTGGGTTGGTGAGACAGAGAGCTTCCAAAGATGTTTTCCAGAAATCAGTGAAACAGAAACAGGCCCTCATTTTGGCGTGCGTGCGTGCGTGCGTCCGTGCGTGCGTGCGTTCAGCATATCTTCAGAAGCTTTGGCTGTCCTCCTCTTCCACTGGCCTGCTCCGGGCAGTTTCCTTACATCTGCTACTCTGTGGCTCTCCAGGGATATCTCCAAACACACACACACACACAAAATGATTGTGCGTCATGTGCCAATGACTCTGTATATGGAAACTCACAGGGGGTTTTCTATTTGTTTCTAGGAGGCGCTGCACAAAGGCTTCATTAGAATCTGTAAACAAGTTTTTAAAGAGCACGATTTGTCTGCTGCACATAAAGATAACTGACAAACTGTTTGGAAACGCCGAGCTGAACTGCTTGTGGACTCATGAAGTCAGCTGTTTTATAGTTGTACAAAAGAATGGAGGGGACTCCTTTGAGAGATTACCCCCTAATGTACGCCTCCTACAGCAGATTTATTCATGTCAAACTCCGGAGCTCTCATGTGGCAACAGATTATTGCAGATAAGGTCATAGGTATGATCAATAAATTCAGAAGCATCTTCCTGATTGGGAACCTTCTGCAGCTCCAGTGACGCGATAACACATTTGTGAGTTCATTCAATCAAATCAGTGTATTATCTGCCAATTCATTATGTTCAGTGCCATTTGATTTATTAGTTCTGCATGGGCTACACAGAAATCGAGGATGAACCGGCCTCGCAAACATTCCAGCAAAGCACACGGAAAATAGGAGAGGAGCTTTTTAAATGCACAAATGTGTGCATGCCTGTGTTTTTTTTAATATACTCAGTTTGGCATCTCCACAGAACCGAAACGCGTTCCCAGCTTGGCTCAGACGGTATCTAGAGGCGCAGGGTGACGTGTCAGTAGAAATAAGGACAACGGAGGATGTGACATCACAGCTGCGTCATAGCGAAAACAGCCCTAAATACTAAAAATAGTTGGATGCCGCGCCGATGACAACAAGCTGTCGCGAGCAAATGCAATAACCAGCCTGGCGGAAATCCACAAAGCATAAGCCCCCTGTGCAGAAACATGTCAAAAATATTTCTACACTGTGGCAGATCTATAAAGCCTTTCTGTTTTCCTTTTTTTGCCACTTTGTCTTCATTTCGCAGCAGAGATTGAACAAACAAAAATACATATACTTTTCTTTTCTATGATGAATAGCTCCCTTACTTTTGTCCACCTGACACAAGAGATTGAACTCTTTAAAAAAAGACCATAAAACGACCAGGACTGATTCTCGACAGGCATTTTAAGCCCCGAGTGATAATTTCTGTCTTGCAGTTGGGAAGACAGAGGTGGGAGGCATGGGACTCTGCTAAGTAAAGTGAAATGAAATTCATCTGGAGCCTGATTTGGAGCTGTGGTCCAATACAGACCTGCATTGTCTGTGCATTAGTATTCATCTCTGGTTTGTAATTTGCAATTGTTATGTTAACGAAGCGGCTTGAGAGACTGTTGTTTCCCAGTCTCCACAGGCAGCCTCAACACTCGGAACCAATTTCACTCTCGTGGTGCTCCCCATCGCAACAAAGGGGGTGGCGGGGGGGGGGGGAAACAGTGAGATGGAGTTTGCCACATGATGCGATATTACAAACAGCCACTAGAGGAGGTCGGAGACAAGCGCATGACTTGCACACAGAGGAGTGCTCAGTCACATGTTGTCCCAAGGATGACAAAACATTGGGCAACTCCCAGGCAAAAGCACAGATCCCCAGTGGCGATGACACCCCATCCAAGCAAAAACTCTGAGGATACGCTGAACGCACCTCTGAAACACAAGTAGCACAGAGTTGATGATTCCCAACCGAGCCACTGCTTCCAATCTGCACTTCATTAGGCGGATTGCCTGCCAATGTGTAAGCGACTCCCCGTGCCGGTCTCCCTCTCGGCCTCGTCCTGATTAAAGGGGGAACCCCATAAATACGCTGCTGCCTACAAACGATCTCCTCATCACATCAAAGTCACACGGAAGTCGTAAGCCCTCTCCTGTAATTGCCACAAGGCGCAGGCACACATTTCAGGATCCCCACATGCCCCCGAAAACTCAGCCTGCGGCTCTGGAAAGAGGCGACGCCGAAGCGGGAGTGGTCTGCTTAAGTTCCACTCATTCAGCAGAGGTCACCGATATATAAAGTTTAACGAGGCCGGAAGAACAGGACTGTGGTGAGGAGGATAAGAGCAGGGACAAACGCGCGGGTTCCCTCCAACAAGCTCAGGTAGTAATTGAGCGAGCACATATATAAGTGTATGGACGTAAAGATAACACCTCCGAGCAAATTTCAAGATTATTGTGGATTATTACGAGTTAAACTACGAGTGAATGTTGCCTAGTTATTGGTCAGATTCAGAAGCATAATTAAAATGACAGCCATACATTTCAGATCATGTCCCAAATTGTCGAGCCGCCGACCTGTTACAGGGATGAATGCTGTCCTTATGATCCTGTCATAACATGAATGTGTCTGTATTGATCATACCACGGTTGCCCGGGAGACAACAGAAGGGTACAAAACAAAAGCATCATTTCAAAAGTGTAGCTCAGAAAAGAAGAGTTTGACCAAATTGGGACTGTCTGTGCAGTTGGATAATTTATGGATGTCGTTTATGGTTTGTCAAACATTGCCTTGAACTGACCACCATCTGATGGGAAACACAAACCACACAAACACACACATACGCACACACACACACACACACACACACACAGGCGCACTTTGGCACGCACATGCATCAAGAGTCGCTGTATCTGCACAGAGCTGAACGAGAAGAGAGACGTTACAACAGCTGCTTGGTTTCGAGGGTGAATTGCTTCTAAAAACGACTTTTACAAAAAAGACCTTACACGTTGTTACTTTATTTTCATACATAAAATTAAATGTCATTTATTCAAAGGCTTTGAAAGGCTGAAAGGCTTTAATTGGTTTTGGTCATTTGATAAAACATCGGTGGCAAAAACTGCTTGGCAAAACGTCGGCCCTTTCAAAGGGACGCTCAGGAAAGAAGAACAATATAAATACACTGTGGTCGGACATTCTGTACCATATTATATTATAAATACATAAGGCATTCATACATTTCCAGCACTGTATGTCAAAGAGAATAAATATGCATATGCTTTGTAAAGAAAGAGTTGACATTTTTTTTTTGCCACGAGACTAAGCATGAGCAAAGTTGGAATTGCATTGGCGTAAAAAAACTTTTCTTTGTGACGAGTAAACATGAGGGTTACCTCAAACCTGAACCTGACTTCTTTTTTTCTTTTTCAAGGAAGGCACTTCTGTGGATTGAAAAATGAAAAGAATGCTCGAGCGATAGGTTTTACTTTGGCCTGAGTTGCCGCGACACTCGTCCACCCATAGACGTCTATACAACGCGTCTCCGTGTTAAGGCACTGAATCTGACTCTGACGAGCTAAAAGGCTCCTGTGAAAAGCTGCAGTGTCTGTTGCTGCTGTGCCCGGTGCTCAGTCGCCCAGCCGAACTACTGCAGAAGTAAACAAGTGAAGCGTATAAACAGCTGGACAGTGACACCCCTCCTCCTATAGACAGGTCATGTAAACAGGCAGTCCAAAGGGGCAAGAAGACACTTTTTTTTTTTTTTTTAAATTCCTCGTTGTGGGAAAAACAAGAGATATTATAATTTGACTCAAAGTGCTTGGGAAGTTGATTGATGCACTCCTTGTGCAGTGGATATATTACAAACACAGATTATTATTATTATTTTTTAATGTCAGCCACATATCCTCTGTGTCCATTTTTTGGGAATCCTGGGAAATGGACTGAAAAACATTTCACCACAGTCAAGGATATTTCCTTGTTTTTTTTTTGGTTTTTTTTAGGATAAGTGGTACATGTTGTAGCCCAGGGGAGCGGCGTACAGTCCCAAAGGTGAAATGGGCAGGACGGGTCTGTGGTGGTGGTGGTGGTGGTGGTGATAGGCAGAGTACGACTGTCCGTACAGCGACATGGCGCCCAGCGAAAAAGGTAATGTAAACCCAGGGTGTAAAGCTCCGGCGGCGGCCGCCACCGTCTTGGCGTCGGCGGCCATCTTGAGCTTCTCCAGCTCGGCCTCCTGCAGCCTCTTGGCCTTCGCCCGGCGATTCTGGAACCAGATCTTCACCTGGGTCTCCGTCAGGGTCAACGAGGAGGAGAACTCGGCCCGCTCGGCGATGGACAGGTACTGCTTCTGCCTGAACTTCCTCTCCAGCGCCAGCAGCTGAGACGTGGTGAACGGCGTCCGGGGCTTCCGGTTGGTCTTGTGTTTCCTCAACGGACAGCCGGGGCTGATGTGACCTGCGGGGAGAGCACAGTAGAGACGTTAGAGCGAGAGTTGGATTTGTGAATGTATTCGTTCATATGACTTTTCATGAAATCATGTTGATACTGTATATTGTACATCTTTATCAGTCGGCTTTACTTTAACAAAAAATAATTTAACTCAAAGATGATAGTTAAGGCTACATTTCAAGAATAGGCCACATGCTGTACGTTCATGTGTTCTCCTTCCTCACACCCTGAGTATAATGAACATTTGACTCATTATTAACTTTCTCCATACATCCAACAGGAAACAGAACTGTGGACAATCCTATTCTATCTACCACATTCAGATAGTTCTACACCTGATCAAACTTTAGGATGACTGGGATTATGGGCTGCAGGATAATAATGATAAAACAGAAATTGCATATTGTTCTCTGGCAAGTTTCATACGCTTCAATAGCCGAGGCGTGAACTCACGGGGCTGTGGGGAAAACGCGCTGCTGGTGACCCACGGCGCGCAGTCCTCCGACTCCGACGCCTCGGACTTCACCGGCGACGAGGGCGCAGCCGTTACGCACTGCCGGCTCCCCTCGGGAGGACTGCGCGGCTCCCGGCGGAGATACAGAGAGTCCAACCCGGCGGGGGACACCGCGACTGTGCGCCCCTGCGGTTTGCCGCAGGTGGACTGTCCGCCGCCGCGGCGGCCGTCCTCCGTCGTCGTCGCCGCCGACGTCGTCGTCCTCCCGGACATGAGCGCCTCCACGCTGAACGGGTGACGCCGACGCACCACCGGGGAGCTCTTGTCCTCCCGCGTCCCTTCCACCGAGGCCGCGCGGTTACTGTCCTCCTCGGACGAGTTGCACTCCGAGTCGTTCATGGTCCCCCGAGAGGCCATCTCTCCTCCAGCTCGCATCCGGGGGGGGGAAGACGGAGAAGAGCAACGGACACCGGGGGAACTCCGAGCGAACGGGACGCACAGAAAGAGTTGCGGGCCAGGTGAGAGAGTCGCTCCGGCGAGCGCGCTGATGTGCGGCTGTCAAACAGTGCGCGCGGTGTGGCGACGCGGAGCAGCTGCAGCGCGTCGACACGGCTCAACTTCAACCAATCACTGTCGCCCAAAAATGTTTATAAGTGGGCAGATGCTGCCTTCAGGGACCGTCGGAAATAGCACGGGCTCGTTTTGTTTTGAGGCCTGCGGGGCATCAGACCCCACGAAATGTATCATTATCGTTTTGTTTTTTTACATCATTAATGTTATTTTGGTTCTTCGGTGAACAATCGACTTCAGTTTTTTTTTGCGTCAGGACTTTGTCGTACGGTTTCCATTTCTGATTGTCAGATTTGGAAGGTTCCGGGGGGTCCTTGAAAGCAGCAAAGGTTCTCCGGGGTCAGTGAAGTGGCTCGAGGTCTTCCCTCCCCAAGCAGGTAAAAATAACAAGGTTTTAATTCTATCTGAGAGTATAATGACTTGTCCTACAGCTGTTCTCTGATATAACAGCTGTTCATAACAAACGTAAAAGGGAAAGTGTTCTAAATAAAACTTAAATCATTTTTGGGGGGGGGATATAGATTGTGTTGGACAACCCGGTGACACAGGCCGCCCTCATGGTGCCTCGCTGGTCGATTTGATTAAGGCGAGGAAATCGGCTGCAACAATAATAGTCGGGCCACAACGTTATCACATGTTAAGTTTCAGTAATGTATTAGCACCAATTCTAACCTCATGAGGCTGCATGTATAAACATTGGCCCCACGTGGATAATAATGGAGAATTATACCGGGGGGAACACTGATCCCTTGTTTGCCGTTTCCTTTTTCAGGGACTTTCCAGCGGTAACTCACAAACCTGTTGTGCGCTCCGTCGGTCCAGCATTAAAAGGAGTTTGTCGCACTCAAATTACAGAGTACATTACTCCACTAAATTACACATTTCTTTATCTTTTTTTCTTTTTCTTTTAAATTCCTCAGCTCGGTCCAGGCGGTGTCTGGACATTCACATGCGTCTCTCCCATGTCTGCAGTCCACTCGTTTATCCTCTTATGTCCTATGATTCAGTCCCATTTTCTACGCACATTGGACAAGAAGTCACTCATTGTGATTCTCATGATGTAACTCATTGGGACTTTTTCCATGGACAATTTCAAGCTACTGTATGTCAGATGAAATTGCCCCACCGCCGGCAAGAGAATTATACACTTGTTCCGACAGTATATCGGAAGAAATGCTCCTTTGATTATGGCAGAAATGTGTTGAGTTGAAGGGATGTTTAATTTATTGTATTTTTTTCCCACTGGTCATGCTTTTTCTTTTCTTTTTTTACAAGTAATTTCTCATCTGTCGCCTCATATTTAACACCCCGACTAATAGTAATTGTAGCGGTTTTGTCTCCAAATGATATTTAATTACTATTTCACAACACAAGGTCCCAGCCACAGACGTAATGTCCCAGTGTGTGAGTGGTAGACGCAGTGAGAGAGTGTGTATTGTATGTGGGCCTTCCCTCATGCGCAGCCTGTAGAACTACGACAGCCCCCACTCCCACAAGAATAAGCGGGGTTCTTTCTCTCGTTTTCCTTAAAACCCTCTAAAGACCAAAAAGTGTTTTCCTTTGTACACAATCTGTTCTTCATTCTTTTTTAACACAGTATTTCTTTTGTCTCACATCCCCGAGCACACATTCACATACAGTAAATACCCTTTTTTTCTGTTCTGCATTTGTAGTCAGCAGACTTGAGTAGCTGTGTCAGACTGTGCGGCAGGACTCATTTCCCAGGACGCTGCTACTGCTGCCTTATTAAAGTGGGGTTATATCACAGACAATGAGAGGTTTGTGAAGGCGCCAGTGAGCGGCCAGATGAAAGGACCGACTCCTCAGGGGAGAAACTGTTGCCTTTTTCTTTTTTTTTCTTTTTTCTTTTTGTGCAGCTCCGTTCAGGATCCCCACCTCCATCCTCCTCCTCCTCCACCTCTCTCTCTCCCTGGCTGTGCCCGCAGGCCCTGCAGGCACCTTGTCAGTCATTATCCACAGAACTCGTTCTTGGCCCACTGTCGTTGGCAGGTTTCCTTCTTTCCTCCCTCCTGTCTTAATCTTTGCACGTTGTTATTCTTGCTAGGTTCATCAGTCTTCATTTCTCCCTTTAACATCGTCTTTCTGGGTCTTTTGTCTCCTCCCTCCTTATTGCGGTCCTTTATCTCCCTCCCAACCCTTTGTCCGTCACTCCTCGCATCTTTTTCTTTTCCCCTTGTTCCGACTTTATTCGACACCTTGAGTGTGTCCACCCTCTTTTCTTTCCTTCTTTCAAACCAAATTTCATCTCATTGTCACTGTAAAATGCCCTCGTTCAATTCGAGGGATCCGGCTACAGGCCCATCTATCAGATGAGAAATCTTTGAAAAAGGGTGGCATGAGGTAGGCAGTGCCTTCAGAGTCTAATAAGAAATGATATGAAAAAGTGTGTCAATCTATCCATCAACCGTATAATAAAAGGAACCCCTGCCAATACTTATCATGAAAACTTCTGGCATGCATTTAATAGTGGTGTTTGGAGAATGCGACCCAGCTGGCAGCAATACCAGCCGCAGCCTTTGTTAACAACACATCAATATACAAAGTCGGGCCCAACTTCAGTAAAGCCAAATCTAAAAGTGAACAACTCTTAGCCGCACTTTTACTGTGTGATCATAAACTGTGTGTATTACATGCATGTTAAAATATAATTTAGACGCGCAACCGCAGCCCCGTGTGACCATAAGAGAGAATATTGCGGGAGCAGGAGTGAGGGCAAAAAGGGAAAAAAGGAAGAAAGGAAGGAAGGAAGGAGGAGGGGTATACACGAGAGGGGTGCCCTCCTGGGTGTAGCAAAATTACCCACACGTCCCACTTCCTTCTTTCCATAATATCATTTAAGCCTGATAATAGCGAAAGCAATTTGTCTGAGCATGTTTGTGTGCGTGTGTGCGTGTGTGTGTGTGTGTGTGTGTGACGGGGAAGCTTGAGAAGCCTCTGGTTGTGTGGGTCGGGCACACCTCAGAGCATTGTAATTACAGCAGGAACTTTGAAGTGGTGGAATGTTTGGTTGGATAATCAGCAGGCTGGGCCGCGTTCACATACTATTTACATTCCCATTAAAAAAAAAACACACTCATGCCATCACACCAGTGGGTTTTACAATCTCTTATGATCGCCTGGTACGAAGTTGAAGAAGTAGCCCATTGAAATGTCAAATGTGATCAGGACATGTGACTTTTCTGGACTGACGTTAAGTCGTGTTATCTTACGCAGGAGGCGGTTCCTCTTGAAGCCCGCTGCTTTTACTGTCCTGCAGCTCTTCCTTATTTAAAGACCCAGAAGCTGACGAGATGAAGAAAAAGTCTGGAAAAGAGTGTATGTGAAAAAAACCTCTTTCATTGTGTTTTGAACAATACGCTGTTTTTTTATCAAATGGTGAGTGGATGGGACCAGAACTGAGGGAGAGACAAGGAAGGACTTAGACCAGAGACGTTACATGGATAACCTGAATTAGGGATAGAGGATGTTGCATTGTATGTCCTTTGATGCATATTGCTAATTTTTGTCCTATTAAAATATAATTAATTTGACATGGTTAGCGTCTTCGATCCGTAGGCCACCAGAATAACCACAACACAGCATTTACTGGTGTTGTAATGTATAATCATACAATACATATACATCAAAGCATCACAAATATTTTTCATGAATGGTTCACCAGATAATAAATGTCTTTGTATATACTACCACAGTAGTGATAATATACCTGTACACACGTCACATTCTTGTCAGGATGAGCGACTCGTCAAACAAGCGGGACATGTTGTCAGTATTAACTGACGCATACACACATGTGTACTCAACATAATTGCACTGTTTTGACTTCCATGGCATCAATATTATCTTAATACCGTCAGCCACCTCTCTCTCTCTCTCTCTCTCTCTCTCTTGCCAAGCCCTCAGAAACGCCGCCTGTAATGCAGCTTAACCACTACCTTGGACGCTACAACGGCGCCAGGGCTAATTAGCTGTTAACAATGGAGACAGATCTATTCAGAAGCCAGAGATTGAGGCCTCCTGTGAAGTGAAAGATTGATGGCCACTTTTGCCCACTTTGCTAATGACAAGAGGAGGAGGGCAATCTGCTGGTTGACTCAGCCCTGGGGTATGTTACAGGATAGTCAGCTGATTACCGAGACCCTGCAGGGGGAGGGCCCAGGGGGAAGATTGGCAGTCAGGTATTAGCCACTGCAGAGGTTGAACGGAGGACAGCGAGCCACACATAAACACATGCAGCCATGTAGCCGTGGATGTTTGTAAGTAGTGGTCGGGCTATGTGATGATAATGTGAGACGACAGAACCTCGTCAACCGTGCAGGTCCATGACAGGGAGCATCCTGCACGTGCATGTGGACATGCCTGTGCCCAGTGCTGCACACGCCGACACAAAACCTGCCGAGGATTTAGCCTGGTGTCAAAGGTCCCGTATCAGTTCCTGCTTCTGTCCCGCTGTGTAACAAACGGTTCCTTTTGAAGTAGATAATTGCTCGGGTAATCGCTTATGCAATTACATATTTGGAACCGTGCTCTCTCATGACATTCTGAACCCTGTCTATATATTTATCCACTAATTTTGACTCATAGCTTCACTTCGCCATAACCCATCATTATCAGGCCGTCCTGTCAATTCTTGACGAAAATACTACGCCTTGAAGGGTTTTGGAAAGTTGGGTGCATTCAAACTCAGGCATCTCTTAACTACTCTTGCACCCCATAAAAAGGTGAAAACACATGCACATTCTCTCCCTGTGCAGCTTACTTCTCCCATCATCACCTATACTGCAGGTTACATAAACACTCTTGAAGGAGGGTTGTACAGCACAAGCATAGGTGGGGAAAAGTCAGCTTTCTAGACTGACGCTCATCACCGCGACATTGTCCTCATGGAAAAAACTTTTCAGCTGACTTAACATTCACTGGAAATTAATCATGGAATGCATTCTGGATCACACACTACGAGCATCACCGGGCTTCTACTGTATGACTCAGTGTGCATCACAGGCCTCATGACTTCAGTTTCCGTGGCATTCTCTCAACCTCCGCAGAGAGCGAGAGAGAGAGAGAGAGAGAGAGAGAGAGAGAGAGAGAGAGAGAGACTAGCCAGGGGCCATGTGTTCCTCCCACAAGTATGAAGATTCCCTCTGACACACCATATCTTAATCGCTTCTGACAGGTCGGATTTATGGCGTGGTGGCCGTGTAAATCACAAGGAGGCGTGTTATTATGGAGAGGCACCGAAATGGTATAATTTTTTTTATGTGGTGCTGGAAGGACGGTGTGTGCGAGTCTGTGCCTGTGTGTGTGTGTGTGTGTGTGTTTGTGTGTGTGCGTGTGTGTGTGTATGTGTGTGTGTGTGTTGCATGTGATCGTGTGAACATGCACAGTTTTCTGGGAAGTTTTCCAGTGATTGGCGAAATCCACCTTCCACACAGCAAACAACTTAAAACCACAAAAACAAAAACTCCTTAGAAGAAGAATTGCTTTGTCTCATTACAGCAAATAACATTTCATGGTCGAAGAAGCCACAACTTTCCCAGTCATTATGACTGCGCTACACGCACTCTCTTTTCGAGGACAGCGAAATGTGGTTTGATGGCGGTGAAATTTGCCTTCACACGGGGGCAGAAGTGAGACGAATATTGTTTATCGCTTGGTTGAGTTTATTCGTCATGACTACACATGATCAAAATTCAAACATCCAAAATCATGTGAAATATCTATGACCCTTTTGGTTGATTTTGACCAGCACAGTCCACTGCGCGCCCACCCACAGCTGCAGCCCTGCACCGATTGGACGGATCAGCTGTCAATCCCGCTCCAACGGTGCATTATGGTCTATTTCTCTCTGTGTGTGTGTGTGTGTGTGTGTGTGTGTGTGTGTGTGTGTGTGTGTGTGTGTGTGTGTGTGTAAATGGGGTAAAGTCAGTATATGTGGAGCTTTGCCACCGTTGTGCAGTGGGGGCATCTTTTATAGAGTCATAAAGAACAAAGCACTTAACTGAAAAAACAAATCAGCCACTCAGCCGAAACAAGGAAGAGGGAACATCAAAGCTGGTCGTAACTTCTTTTAAAGGTCAGCAGGTCGACTCACTGGCTCGTGGGCTAAGTTGGCTGGTGCTTTTTTTTTAGGTTTTTTTCTGCGTAAAGCTGCATTCGGACATGCACTGCAGTCTGGACATTTTCCTGAACGATGCCGGAGGGGCAGTCCCCTCGTCAAATTTTCTAGAAAATGTCCGAGTGAGCCCGCGTGAGAATACAGAAGGAAAATCTCTACAGAATTCACTGCGAGTGAGTGGCTGTATGGATGACTGAAAACAGGCGGCAGGCGCTCTCCGAGATGCCCCAGAGGTAGATTATCCTTTTGGACTGAACGCCTCTGACTCCGACAGTGTCCTGCTGCATTTGTCATACGTGAACATCAAACCGACGCGTTCACACCACTGGGGAAATCTCCGGAACGCCCTGTGACGTCTGGTTAGAGCACGCAGGACGCGGGACATGACGATAACTCAGCCCCAGAAAGCAGTGCTGTTGTTTTTACAGCCATCAACATGATTCTCATGCTGCCTTCTCATATACGGTATAGGCTCTCTTGGACATTCTCCGGGTAATTTCACGAGAGGGCTGGCAGCAAAAAGTTCCGCACAATGTCCGGAGCAACATTTGCGGACATTTGCATTCTCGCTTACTCCGGAAAAGTTCGGCAAAATGTCCGGACTTAATTTAGCAGCCGATTGTTGCTATGTGACTGACAGACTGCTCACTGTGCTGCTGGCTGAGTGACTGCGTGGACATGAAATGGCATGCAAGGAAAACGCCTGACCTAAAACCAAAGTGGATCAGGATTTGCTGTATTAATGAAATTCTTCCTGTGCGACCACGTGTGCTGGGGGGGGGGGGGGGGGGGGGGGGGGGGGGGGGGGGGGTTGTGTGCGCGGCTCTGACTCACCGCTGTTTAATGGGAGAAAGACGCCAGTCACAGTGGGACCGGGGACAGAGTGGGGTTATGACAGCAGATCTAGAGCACACAACCACTCTGATCTTTGCTCCAGCCCTGCGAGAAACGCGGCCCTTTGCGTTGACCCTTTTCCTCGCCTACATGGTCAAAGGTTACCAACCTCTGCATGCGCCCTTTGAAATGGAGCAACAGGAGCTTGCGCCTGGACTTAATGGCAGGACGGCAATTACCAAGATGCCTGTCCAATTTATCTGCCTCACTTTACAGCCGTCACACAGGAACGGCAGAGAAAGCGGCTCAACAGCAAGTGTAAATAACAGTGGATAGAGTGGCAGAGCTTGCCTCGGCCCCGTATCAATAACACTTGCTATTGTGAATCCACATGTAATCCTTCTTAGAAAACACCTCCCGCCCCTTTTTGCAATTTTATATTGTTGACTAGCATACATAGATGTCCTTCTTTCTTTGGTTGGTTTTTGGTTGGCTGGTTTTATGCAATGAAATTCCAATTTTTGACTAGAAAAAGAAAAATGTGCATGGTAAGAAAGCTAAAAACTCGGAGTCCATTAGAGAAAGCAACGCGACAGTCAGATGATCAGACAGGCTGTGACTTAATCCAGTGAAATCTACAATAGTTATCGACACCGAATTATGTTTTGTGAAAAATGTCCCCCCACCAAAGATGCCCTTACACTACATTTAGACAGTAGTTAGGCAAAACTGATTGCAGGAGATGGTTTGAGAAACAATTTGCAAAGCTGCTATAATTAATATTTTTAAATTAGCAATGGTTCAAATGACTGCATGCGTATAAAAAATGGGTCTTTTATGCTCACATCTTACATCTGAGGTAATATCTTTAGAACTTAATGTGGACTTAACAGGAGATTGGAAAATTCATAACTGCTATAAGATAATAATTATGATATGATATTGTTTCTCTCTCTCTCACTCGCTCGCTCGCCCTCCCTCCCCTCCGAGCCTTTTAAGTTGGGCTGTCTGCTGATCTGTAGATAACTGTTGACTGCAGTGCGAGGCCAGGAAATGGAATGATCAACTCCAGATGATGAGACAAGGACAGGGAGGAAAAAAAAGGAAAAACACAAACAAAGAGAAAAACAGACGAAAACGGCAGACGAACCGACCTCGCATGTTGTACGGTAAATCTGTCACGCCTTGTCACATCAGAGCCACCTCCTGTGTTGATCAAGCTAAAATTAGCCTAATGCGTTGTTAATTACTCCTGAACACAAAGGTGTTCAGTTCATTCCTGAGCTAATTGAAGGGCAATTGCTCACAACGCATCAGTCCTCGGGTTGCACTTAAAGCTTGTTTGCTCGTAATCCCCCCCCCCCCCGGCTGTGTTTCAGTACAGTGACTGCATCTGCCTGCTTGAACCAGAGTCTGTGGGAGTGAGTGACACTATTTGCCTTTGGAGTAATGGCTGTCATTATGTTGAATTACAACTCTGCCCAAACACAACTGATTCTCTTAAACCAGCCCACTGCGCTCTGTCTCTATCTTACTCCCGGGTGCTGGAGCCTTGTTACAATCAATTAGGCTGATTACAAGCACTATCTTCACCACTTCAAAGCAGGGCCATTACAGCGGGTCAGACTAACTGTCTCTTTACGGCACGGCCCTGTTGCTTGTCTCCGAGCAAGACACCGTGGACATGTTAGGCGTTACACTTTGGAGGTGCTGAGCTGAGTCGACGTAGCAGAGGGAGACGAAAAACATCAACAGACAACAGCGCTTTTCAATGCCGATGGACGGATAAATGACAAATAACGAGCTGGAGACAATTGGTCACGTCTCTGTCGTCTTTCAACTCAAATGTTGACTCCTCATCAGGTCAGACGACAGGTCAAACAGTAAATGGAGGGACAGAGAGAGAGAGAGAGAGAGAGAGAGAGAGAGAGAGGGAGCGAGACACCATGTCTAGACAGCGTATTTAGGGACCCTCCCTGGTCGCTTTGTTCTGGACCATGTCTACAGGTAATTGACTCAACAAACTACTGGGAGCCCTGTCAAATCGGAGCCAAGTGAGGGGTGAAATAGTAGAAAAAGTAAAGGAAGTTAAAAAAAACCAAACATAAATAAATAGATTTGTCCATGCGCGCACGCGCGCACGCGCGCGCACGCGCGCACGCGCGCGCACGCACGCACGCACGCACGCACGCACGCACGCACGCACGCACGCACGCACGCACGCACGCACGCACGCACGCACGCACGCACACACACACACACACACACACACACACACACACACACACACACACACACACACACACACACACACACACACACACACACACACACACACACACACACACACACACACACACACACACACACACACACACACACACACACACACACACACACACACACACACACACACACACACACACAATGATCAACGGTTTTGATCATTAGTCGACTACTCCCATTACAGTGTTACAGTGTTCATAATCATATTGGATGGATGGTGGAATGTATTAATCATATTGGATAGGTGGTGGAATGCATTAATCCCAGTGGAGCCTGTAGTGTTACAGCAGCCAATGCACTTTGTATGAAGTCATGAAACGAGAGCAAGATGACACATTTACGGCGGCACGTAAACAACACGCACATCTAGGTCACTCTAAATATATGCCACAAATGACAACAGAAACATACTGCACATTGATAGTGTAAGTCCAAAGTGATGTGTGTCATTGCAGTCCTTTTCATTTCTCACTCCAAAACCTGCACACGGGCGTTCTACATATTGTGTGTTGAGGAAATCGAAAACCAGGCATTGTGTTATAACAAGTGGCTTTTAACAACTAACAGGGAATAACTTACAATATAGAAGCTCTTGCCTCCGTACACCTCCTCAGAAATCCAAATCTCCAAACATCCAACCTCGAACTCAACAAACGGCTCATAAACATTGGGTAATGTGCGGGCAATGTTAGCAAGCCAGCTAAGCAAGCACGATTTTTGCAATTACCTGGAGCTGCGTTCCCCATGTGGCCTATATCTGTCAAGTGGAAGTCTATTTATATTTCTCCTTAATGCACAAGGTGACATCATTATTCTTAATCCCGCCTCCAAAGCTCTGATTTGTTTGGTCATTAACTATCTTTGAGCACAACACCAGACATAAAAATAAAAAAAATTGGGTCTTTTGCCATTCACGTATAAAGAACGCAGTAGGAGATTGTCCTGAAACCATGGAAATATCAAGACTGTAAATTATATATAGTGGTAATAAAAAACACCGCAGTGACTGGGGTGGAGCATCACATTCTGTCTCTCATTTATCAGTTGAAAACTTACTATTGGTACCATGGCTTTGGAAAACGCTCACGTGGGATTGGCTCTTTTTAGAGTCAAGGGCGTTGAAGCGAGTGAAGCGACCTTGAGCGTGGCATTCAATGTGTTTGTGGGCAACTGTTGCCTGAAGCGTTCCTTGAACAGGAAAATTTCCCCTGGATTTTTTTTTTTTGCCCAAGCACATGTTTTGATTGAAAACACAACAACACATTTCACATTTTATGTCTTGGCTGAACTGTCTGAAGTGGAGAGACTCTTTCTTTTTTTTCTTTTCTTTCTGGTTTCTCCCTCTCATTTGCTTTGCCACTCTAAACCCCTCTCCCACAACCTCATCCCCCCAGCCCTCTCTGCCCATTTCACACACACACACACACACACACACACACACACACACACACACACACACACACACACACACACACACACACACACACACACACACACACACACACACACACACACACACACACACACACACACACACACACACACACACACACACACACACACACACACACACACACACACACACACACACACACACACACACACACTGCAATATTGCTTTGTCAGGCAACATTTAGAAGATTAACCTCCAAATTGCCAAAGGGCATCCCAACTCTCCTCCACCCTCAGCCGCTTCCCCCGCCTTTCTCAGTGTTTCCCTCCCTGCAGCTTCCTCCCACCGAATGCTTGCGCAACAAGTGGCGCCGCTGTAGAACCCCCTGGGTATTAGAGGGTTGCGTGGTGTCCCGGAGAGCCGTAATTACACCACCGCTCAGGTGATTTAAGGGTCCGGGAACATGCTTACCCACGCATGGCACCAGAAGTCCCAAATGACTCTGACACCTAGCCATGTTCTTTGTCTTATGACACATTATTTGCTCTCCCATCTGACATGAGACGATTTCACCGGCGCAACACTATTTTCCTAATCCAGTGCGAACGTGAACAAATTGTTTTGGACTGAAATGAACTTTGCCACACAGCTGCAAGTGTTTCGGCTCGGACTCAGTATTCTGCAGTGCGGGGAGACGTGTAGTTGTTAAACTTTGTGATCTATTTTTTTTTTATATCTTGACTTGTCCTACCGGTTTCTGTTCACTGAAAATTATTAGAAACCAAATAATGACGTGTTGAAATGCAAGACCTTGACAGGCTATAATTTAAAGCAAATGGGGTATAATCGGGTTGGGTTGACTCTCCAGCCCCTGCAGACATCTTGGTGACAATGGGGAATGTTTCTCTTTTAACAAGGTCAGGCTAATACTGTTTAATGGGAAGGGGATGTTCCTGTGCTCCTCGGCTCTCACCTCACTTCTCCCTCGTATATTCTGTCCCCGGTTTAACAAGTTGCTGTGACCGAGAGGTCACGGCGAAGTAGGAGAAATTCACTGGCTCGTGTTTTTCGATACAGGGCAGAAAGTTTCCCCAATATCCCCCCAATATTTGTTAAACTTGCATCAAATGTCTCTCTCGCTCTCTTTCTCTCCGTCTTGACCCATAAAACAATGAGTATCCAGGGAAAACAGGCACGTGCTAATGTTGGTGACAGTAATGAATCCGTTAATGTGTTTTCAGCATTTGTTGTAATATTAAATCTTTTATTTTTTTTAAAGAAGTTACGGAGGGAGCAAACGCTTGCTGCTCCGAAGAGAGACTATTAATACTTTCATTTCACAGAAGTTAAGATTGTGTGATTGTGTGTGTGTGTGTGTGTGTGTGTGTGTGTGTGTCACAGCGCTGGTTAAGGAAACTGTGCCCTTTTAGTTGTTCACTTGTAATCCCTGCAATTAAGGCTGTAGGTGTAGCTCCATTACCTCAGCAGGATTAGTAATGACCCAGGAGAGAATATAATTGCTTTTTAATTTGAAGCTGTGGAGTGCATGAAATACCTGAGGCCCAGCAAGCCGTTTCATCAGTGTATAGTTCATGGATTAGCTGCCGTTTTTTTCTTCTTCTTTTTTTCTTCCATCTTTCTCTCACTCTCTTGTTTTTTCAAATCAAGACCTTTGCAGCTCCTGTATTTCATAATGCTGTTCGCATGACCTGTTACACTGAAGACTGCTCCAAAGTTATTAATGAATAAATGACTCGAAGTTCATAAAGTTACACACACACACACACACACACACACACACACACACACACACACACACACACACACACACACACACACACACACACACACACACACACACACACACACACACACACACACACACACACACACACACACACACACACACACACACACACACACACACACACACACACATCTTTGTCACAGTATATTTAGGTTCTTCCTTTATTCATGATAATGATACATATTGTGATATACATATTGTTTGATAATCAATGATTATGGATAGTGGGCTTCATAACATGTATTCAAAAATCTATTGAAGACAATGTATGAAGAGCATAGGTATCATGGTATAGCCTGTGTGCAGTATGTATATCTTGTATACTGTATTGTGCTCCACCAAAGCTAAATCAACCTGATGACACCTCTGGCCCACAGCTATTATGTAAGAACAAAACACTGCAGAAAAACATGCAACCATTTCTTTCCATGTGTAGAAATGACAGTTGTTCGGAGCCAGCAGGTGAGTAACAGCAACACCCTTCATTATTTAGGCCTGACATCTGTCCCAGCTGAATAATACCATATAATTACGAGGTCTTTGACCCGCCATAATGGTCTTTTTAAGTCCCCTCTTTTGTCCTTGGTGAGACATTTCCCAAGTGGCCTTACAACAATACAACAATTGCAACATGCACCTCGCTGCTCAACACCAACTAACCATTATATACCTGCAGGGATTCAGTCAAAGAAGAAAATGGAAATTGGATTATAACTCTGTGCTTAAATAAATACACGTTGTTCCCAAAAGAAATTTAACCATAGCAAACATTGACACACTGTGTGATGTTGTCTCACCCATGGAGAATGGTTCTTTAGTTCTCACGATTCAATGTTCACCCTTACGATATAAAAACAATGTTATGATCCTTATTTCTCTACACAATTTAAATGTGAGAGACTTTGTAATGTTTAAGTTATTCAAAATGTATTCCTAGTACTCTTTATGGTATCTAGATTCAGATCGTCTTCACACACAGAGGCTTCATGGGAATGATATGCACGCCTGTAATCCTGTAACTGTGTGTAATTTCATTTTATTGATTTGACGTCACTGTGTCCTGTTAAATCTTCTAACTTCCTATCAGACCTGTGAATCGTTTCCCATTAAATACATGCAACTGGTGAAACACTTGAGGAGGTCGCAGCAAACCAGTGTACAAAGCAAATGCTCATCACAAATACATCTATATATCATACGACATGTCGCTTTTAACATTATTTCTGTTGTATCAGTTTATAGTGCAGGAAGTTAATGGCTGAATTCTTTATAGATGTATGAGTTGCAGTTGTATCAAATCACGTGCCCTGCCATTCTCAGAAACTGGTAACTGCGCTCTCTATGTCTCTATTGGTGGTCTCTGAAGCAGCGATCGATGATGAATCGATCATCTGGCCCAGGCCACACAACAAAAGAAAGCCTTCTTTTGAGACCACTTTATGAGCTGAGATATGGATCTGGTTTCATTTCTCAGGCACACCAACACACATAAAGACAAACTGCTGCATAACAAAAAACAAACAAAAAAACACAGAATAATTTCCCCGGCCTCATCCTGTGACCTTTTGTTGTTATTGTGAGAATGAGGCACCCAGTGCTCTGATCGAAGGAGCAGTAGCAAATAGAAAAGAGGCTGACAAGCAGCAGGATGTCAATTACATGTAATTGACACGCCACCAGTGAAATCCACACTTTGTGTCGGCTTAAAGCTGTCAACTGTCAACAGAGAGGAATGCCAGACAACCATGCTGGAGTCTGCCTTCAGAGAACAGGAGGTGGTGTGTGCGCCTCTGTGTGCATGTACACACTTTGTAACTGTAATTGGAAACATTCATTCATTCAGCACGCACGCACGCACGCACGCACGCACGCACGCACGCACGCACGCACGCACGCACGCACGCACGCACGCACGCACGCACGCACGCACGCACGCACGCACGCACACACACACACACACACACACACACACACACACACACACACACACACACACACACACACACACACACACACACACACACACACACACACACACACACACACACACACACACACACACACACACACACACACACACACACACACACACACACACACACACACACACACACACACACACACACACACCTCGTTTGACAGTGAAATTTGAATAAGAAGTTGTTTTCTCATTTGCCAATTCTCAGATACGGATGCAATGATCCAAACATTTCCTGCTTTATTTGCCTTTGCAATTATGGAGCTGACAAATATTGCTATGCTCATGGGTGTGTGTGTGTTTACATTGTCTTCATACAAAACCTCACACCATTAGCATGGAGTTGTTACACCGTGTCTCTGTTGATTAGATTTAGGTCTGTAGCTGAGCTAGCTGGTCTGTGACAATCAATACAAAGAAGAAAAATAAATCGATATCCACTAACACCTTGACATTTGTAGTGGAGGCACCACTTCTTCTACTACGGCAAAATTAATCAATAACTTTGGATAACCAGGAGGAGTGCCAGACCAATACACAATGCAGAGAATGTAGAATTACAATCAATACGAGAGACACATCATAAAACAAAGAGCAATGATGATCAAGATGAATAAAATGTGTACATAAACAAATGAGTGTCAGACTTTCAACTCTTACTGTAATATATGAATCACTGAGCCAAAAGACTTTCTAATGTTATGGCTAAAATAAACTGTTGCACCAACATAAAACTAAATGCCTTTTAGAAAAAGCACTTGCTGACCTTACTTGCTTCTTTATTCATTTATTCTAACGCACGCCTCATGAATATGCAAAAACAGCCTCGTGGTACATTTACAAAAGGAATTTAGCTCGAGAGAAAAATTAAAGCAGCTGAAAAAAGACGATGAAGTTTGTGATTGAGGTTGGCTCTCACTTTCAAATATTTACACAGGCTGATTACGCGTAATGGCAGGAGATGATACACTGGGACTGTGCCACTCCTCTCCTCAAGTCAGTCGCTCTGTCGTGCCCATCTGCCGCCTGGCAGTGTGTAATCAACCAGAGCCATTTTATTAGTCTCCAAACAAAGAACCGCTTCGATTAATGACAGAGGCCCCCTGGTCTCCGCGTGCTCTAATTAACTAACCTCAATAGGTTTGTTTAAAGACACACTCTGACTGTTGACGCCCAAAACCGCCATAAAGGAAGGTGCATTAAAAGAAGCATAATGAGCTGCTGTCACTACATTATGTTGACTTCATTTGTTTAAATGATCACTATTAGCTAACTTATCCCAACGTTTCACTTTTAATGCACCGTCCCTAATCCATAGACTTCAGTTGAAGTATCCTGAAAACGAACCCCAGAATGTGAAGAGCGAACACACACACACACACACACACACACACACACACACACACACACACACACACACACACACACACACACACACACACACACACACACACACACACACACACACACACACACACACACACACACACACAAGTATATTGGGGACATTACTCAAGCATGATGGGAAGCTGCTTTAGACCATTGTGTGTGTGTGTGTGCGTGTGTGCGTGTGTGCGTGTGTGTGTGTGTGTGTGTGTGTGTGTGTGTGTGTGTGTGTGTGTGTGTGTGTGTGTGTGTGTGTGTGTGTGTGTGTGTGTGTGTGTGTGTGTGTGTGTGTGTGTGTGTGTGTGTGTCTTCTCCTGTTTGTTTCAACTAAATTGAGAACTTATTAGGACTTAAAAACCCGATCGTATTTCACGCGGGGAACCTCTGGGGCAAGCGGGGATTACTCCTCAAAGCCGGCGGTTTGGATCTTTTTTTATGTTGCAACACTTAGTATTTCATGTCGACGTGATGGTCGGGGCACTTGGAGGGGTCGTGTGTCAAAGTTAAACGCTGCGTGCACGGTCCTCGCCAGTAGCTGATTACATGTGTTATAGATTTGATCCTCCCGACAAACAAGACATAAATAACTCGGGAGCTGCGTTGCTGGAAAATATCGGGACGCCTTCATTTCACCCCAATACTCATTTGGTTTTGTGCGCGCACGAACAACATTTCTCCTTATTTTTGCCCATTTGCTTTGAATTTAAATCTTAAATTTGACAAACTCCATTGCATAAGACTCAATTTACAAAGCCGTAAACATCTGATGAACGTAATAGCTTCATATTTCAGGGGTCAAATTTATATTTTTAATGACACAAAGACTTCAAGACAGCACTGAATGTTTACTTTTTCTAACCACAGTACAAAAATATCTAATCCTGCAACCACTAGGCGATGGTACATATAACCTAATGTATTCATTTTAGTGTGTTTAACAGCTTGACATCAGAAAACTTCACACACTCCTCTGACCTTGCAGCTTATTTCAAGGAAGGCATCACACGGCCATACATGTATAGCTTTGAGCTGGCGTATAGCACAGACATCTTTCAAGTCGGCAAACAAAGTGCCCAAAGGGCCCCGAACCTTTTCATCCCTATAAGCCCTGCGGTAAATACATCTTCACGTAAACAAGCACAGAGGGGGGAATGTTACAGTGGTGGTGTGAAGCCACAGGGCAGCCTCAGTCGGAAGAGGCCCCTCATGACTGCAGGTCTATTACAACAAAAGACCGCAGTCATG
Source organism: Scophthalmus maximus (assembly GCF_022379125.1). Lineage (NCBI taxonomy): Eukaryota > Metazoa > Chordata > Actinopteri > Pleuronectiformes > Scophthalmidae > Scophthalmus > Scophthalmus maximus. The sequence goes on from NC_061516.1 coordinate 20,652,563, forward strand.
ATTAAACAGATTTTTAGGGCTAAAAGTGTTTACAAGCATGTTTTTAATTGGGAATCAGACTTCTGCGGACGGTAGTTAGGAAGTCATTGGACTACAAAGATAGTAGTCAAATAAATAAGGGGCTTACCGTACCGAGGAAGACAATTAAACATGAAAGTAATGTAGAAGTGGCGTATATGTAAAATAAGAGTAGAAAGAAAGATGGGTTGATTTGTCTATTGATGAAAGCTCTGCTGAAGACAAGAGATAGTATTATGTATGTGTGTGTATACGTATATATATATATATATATATATATATATATATATATATATATATATATATATATATATACTGTATATGAATCTTTCAGTTTTGCTTTCTTGCCGCATCATGCTTTATTCAATAGGCTCTTTCATTATGAGCAGGCCTCTATGGAAATGCCACTCCACCTTCTTCTGTCTGTCATCACACTGCATTAGCTTTCTGGGCTAAATGCACCGAAGGACGCGATCAGGTGTCTCTCAGCCATGAGACGGAGATGGCCTGCGAATCAAAAAGACGGGGACATATCACTGGTGGAGTTTGTCCTCATGTTCTTCTTCACAGCTGCTGCTGCTGCCGCCAGCAGCAGGTCCGTTTGGTCTCATTGTGTTTTTTTTCTTTTTCTTTCTTTTTAGAGGCTCTTGCACAACAAGGAAACTCTACCTGCCTCCATTATGATGGGTTCACTCATAAATGTCGTGGCTGAGTTACAAACCGGAGAACCTGTTTTGTGATTTCGTGAGTCTGTCACTTAACCTGTCCACTGCTCATCCCCATTAAATGTGTCTCAAGGGAGGGTGTGTGTGTGTGTGTGTGTGTGTGTGTGTGTGTGTGTGCGTGCCATGTGGTAGGGTTACCGAAATGGAAACTGTCTGTTTTAAACATATTGTGAATTGTATTTCCTGTTGTTTGTTTTCACGATTCACTTATGGGCACTTTAGTTCTCTTCCCTCAAATTATGCAAATTCAACAGTTTTGTGGTTTTATATATTTTTGAAGTTGTTTTTTTGGGGGGGGAGTCTCGGAGTTTGAGCAACTTCGGCTGAATTAAGAAATGCAGAAAAACATAATTTCAATATCCAGCTCTTCTGCTGGAGTGGGATTTTGCTGTCAAACAGCTCTAAAAAAATACCAGCACATTTGCCAAGTGACGACCAGTTCAGGGTGTTAAAAGGTCTTTGTCTTTGTGGATATTAAAATGAATTGATGTAGTCAAAGACAGCAAGAAGGCGTCACACCAAAGTCAAAGTCGAAGTTTATCTTCATTGTGTTATCAGTGTCTGACAAGCTCAAGGTCGACTTACTAGCGTTTACAGTAGCTTACTTTTTTTTCCCACTGGCATTTTCTTGTTTGTTTGTTTTGCTTTCATGTCCAAAGTCAAATTAATGTCAGTATCACATCATAACACACTGATCTGTTTTATCTTTTCCTGTTCACCAAACTGTTGGTATTTTGAGAATGAGGAAGTAAGTGACAGCAAGAGCCCCCTCTAGTGACAAAATCAGACGCTCACAACATGTTTCATAAAAGTTTGCCGTTTGGATGAGCGTTTCATTCCTTGTTGAGAACTCCCCCCCCCCCCCCCCCCCCCCCCCCCCCATCCAAAAAGCCTATAAATCCTTACATTTTATTGGCCATTTTGCACAGATTCCTTGTCAGAAACGATGAGCACGTTGGGCTTGGAAACAGAGGGTGGTGGCGGATCCTTGAAAGGAGGGACAATAAATCAGATTCCAGAGGAAAGGGGGCAGTGGAAGTGCAGCAGACGGCATGCGAAGTCTGGGTTTTGACGAAAGCAGGTGTGCGCCGGCACCGCGCGTCCTCTCGTCGGACAGGAGTCTTGACTCCTTGAAGTGGAACCCAAAGTTCATTCTCGTGTCCTGAACTTTATTTTGTTTTTTGAGACATTAGAAAGTCACCAAATTGATTGCAGTTCAAAAGAGAAACAATAAGACCCTGACGCTGACTCTGTATGTGTTCAGACAGGTTTGGTGGTTCAGTTTCAGCTCTGTGAGCCGCGGCACCCCACTGGGTGGAATCACTGTACACACACGTATGTGTTGCGACGTCCAACGTCCTCCACGTGTCGGTGCAGCGCTTAGATGCTCTGCATTGCGGCAGAAAGCACTCGACCCTGTGTCTCTTTTGGTCCACTTTATCCCCATTGTGCCTCCCTGTACTCTCCACAGGCAAAGCATAAGCTGCTTGTCTTCATCTGTCAAGAGAGGTTGTGTCAGTTCATGGCTCGAAGTGGGTCACAGTTTAAGGAATAAAATGCTTCCTGTGAATCCGACGACATGTATACGGTGCCGAGGAAGTTGAACTGATGCATCTCTGGAGCAAAAATATTTATAACCTTCTTGTTTTCCGCTAGTATGATGAACTCTGTGAAAGATGCCGGATAAATGGTCCCTTTGTGTATTTGCGTTTTTACAACAGATGGTGTTTGTTTGACATGCTGTGCTATAATGAAGGGCTGTGATGCTGTTAGGCACTATAATTTGGCAGTGACACAATAAGGCATATAGTTAGCGAGAGAGGAAATTATTCGTTCCTGGGGAAAAAAGAATTATGCGATGGCTCCAGGAGAAAAATGTACAGAGAGCTTGATATTTAGAAATATAAGTCCTCGCTTTGATTTAAAAAAGTCTTTTACACTGCTATGTGTGTCTTCCTGTTTGGTTGTGTAATGTATATGGGGTTTATAAAAGAGAATCTTTGAGCAATACATTTCTATTTTAATTTGCTGGTCTATTTATATGTAGAGACTACTATGAAGCCAAACTGTGGTGAAATTATTTCTAGGGATTTAATGAAGCTGAAATAATTGTTGTCACCTAAATAGCTTCTTTTTTTAATAAAGGCTTAATTGTGGAAAAATAAAAACTGAGAACATCCTAATTGTTATCACTGCAAACAGATGTGACATGTTGAACAGCTTTCACCCACAATGAAGTCAGTATTCACCAAGGTTTTAACATAACTCGCAAACTGGAGGTGAAAAAGCAGGAGGCCCGCCGCGAAGAGGGCAGCTATACGAGAAATAATAATATCAATATTATGTTTTTATATAGGACCTTTCAAGGTACCCCAAGTCACATAGCTGCACAGTCCTGTTTCCACTTGTCTCTACATATTTTCTGCAGCAATATACATTACAACATGTCTATGATCGCACGTAGTCACATATAAAGGAGCAACAGGGAATGAGACTGCCGGTAGGCAGATTCAGGTGATTTCAAGGTGAATTAAGTTGTAGAGGCTGCACACAGACTCATCAATCATCAGCACACACACACACACACACACACACACACACACACACACACACACACACACACACACACACACACACACACACACACACACACACACACACACACACACACACACACACACACACACACACACACACACACACACACACACACACACACACACACACACAAAATACAACATTTTCAAAACTAACCATCAAGTAATAACACAATAACTCTTTCACAAGTCCCATTTGCATGCATAGAAAAAATATTGTAATTAAATGAATTTTGATTTCATGCCTGTTTTTCATAACTAATCTTGACCTCTATCTGCAGTTCTATTCCAAACAAGGGTATGACTGCAGACAGAGGCAGCCCACATAAATGACTGTTCCCAGTTTGTCCCGTTCCCCATCAGAGACTGTGGGGCCACTAGATGTCACTGTGCTTCCTCCGATGATCCTCAACAGAACTAAACAATTACAAAAACCTGGGTTAACAGAGCTTTATTTGTATTGCCTTAAATATTTTATTATTATAATATTGTCTATGATAGTTGAGAGTATATGAGAGGAAAGGTAAGTAGGTTAGAATTGTAGAGGACGGATTACTTATACATTTACATTTTTAAAAAATGCATTATTTCAGCATAATGTTTGTAATAATGAATGTGATATTCCTCAACGTTACATCAAACAGAATTGTAAGGTTTGCATTGAAATGTTTTATCATCAGGAGCGCGTGGGCTTTGCTTCAAAAGCAGGGTTGAGCTCGGCGCGCCTTGACCACCCATAGTTCTCAATGTGTCGGCCCCTGTGAAAATGATCATTATTTCATTCATATGAACGCGATTCATGCTCGAATTGAAGTACCTGACTGCTGTGCAGTGTCGGCTTTTACTGGCTTTTACGAGGAGATTACAGAGGAGTAATGTGTCACAGAAAACGTTACTCAAACGTTACCGTGTTTCGTCAATGGAGGGTCGATGCATTTTCTTGGGTTCTACCGGCTCCATCAGGTGCATCTGGTGCTGCGCTGCAGAGGATGTCAACCACTGCACCAGAGTCGAGGCCTGTACAGTCCAGCAGTTATTCACACCCCGACCACGTACTTCAGAGTTTACTCCTTCTCGTCTGGCTGCAGGATCTGTGTCTGTGTGTGTGTGTGTGTGTGTGTGTGTGTGTGTGTGTGTGTGTGTGTGTGCACGTAATAATTTCTGCATATACAGGTCTCACACACTCACAAAAGGACATGCAGCTGTGTGTGCATACACAGTGTGACCAAACTAATATGGTTCCAAAATGATTAATTGCTGTTGGACTAGTCTCCATAATATATTCTCTCTTTCTCTCTCTCTCTCTCTCTCTCTCTCTCCAGTGAGAGTAAAATTAGAACAAGAGATTGCAGATTGCTGTTGTTATCGGAGTGATACTTCAGAACAAAGATATTATTGATTCCCCTCTCTCTCTACAGCTTCGCTGATTGCCTCCATAAGTATAAAGTGTACTTCAGTGGAGACAGTGAACAAGTGATCCATTGGGCAGGAGCTCAGTGAGTAAATTGGAAACTGAAGCACAGTTTAAATTTATGAATGGATGTTTGAAGGCACCGAGGGAGATGAACTTACTTCGGTAGATGCTTGTCTTGACAATAACACAGGTTCACAGATACTCGTTGTAATTTACTGTATCCAAGGCTGTCATTTAGCACGTGATTTGTGTTTTCATATACGTCCTGTGTACGATGCATCTGTGAGGTCAAACAAAGGCTGAGGAACATATTTAATAGCGTGACAATGTCCATTTTAATTCTTGCAAATCAATGCAATTGCAGAAAGTGCAGCATGTCCGAATCTTTGCCTTATCATGCACATACTTAACGTGCTGATTAGACCAATTCCACTCATAGGCGAAAATCCCTATGTGCAGTGAAGTGTACATGCTCGACACCGCTAATTTCCAAGGCATGGAGACGTGCCAAGTTGCCCATACTTGTTTGTCAGGGCTGAATTTGTGATGTGCACAAGTTTACGTCAAAACTGTCAGCTGCTGTTTGGAGACGCTCCCGTCATCCCGTTTGATAACTTACAGCTAACTGGCGTTCCCCAGCACGTCCAGAAGTGTTGCAGTACTTCCTCACCCACAAGCGGTACAGACAACTTTCAGCAATACCAAGCTTTCAGAAAAACTAGTCAAGCAGATGGATTTTTTTTCTTAAAGTCAAATGAGGACAATACCGCTCTGCAGTAATGCATTTTGTCTTTTAAGAGAAAACTTGTCAGTGCAAAAAAGCAAAAAAAGCACAGATTCAACTAGTGATATCAGTGAAGGCTCTGTTCTGTTTAAGTGTCCCGGTAAGTTGTGACAGCGAGGCAGCACGCAGCGCCACGGCCCGCTATTCACCTTGGGACGTTTTGACATGTCACAGCTGGAAAAGCACAGTGGCAAATAATGAAATTAATCACCGGGACTCTGCGTAGTTATTGTTTTCAGGAACACAAGTCCAAATGTCGGCTGTGAAAATGACCACCGCTGTCAGCCTGACAGCGAAGCGGGTACATGTAATTCGTCCATCGTTACTTTTCTCACGCGATGTAGATATCTGTACCCTGACATTTGGAAAACGTGCTCTGTGAATAATGAAGTTTTATAACCGAGTTCGGCAACAAGGACCCGGCCTTACATTTCCGCTCAGAGAGCATAAAATCTCACCTGTCCAGTTTCCTTCCCCTCTGACTCAGTACACCCCAGTTCCCTTCAGTCTCCTTGCCTCCGATCAATATCATTCATCCACAACCCTGATCCTTTTCATCTTTTCCCCTTCGACCCCTCGACCCTCCCCGTTATCATCATCATCATCTCATTACACATTATATATGCAATAAACTTTAACATTCATAACTTTGCAGGTGTGGTCCTTGTAAGTGAAAGGCATGTTATTGTAAACACAGGTGGTTGATTCGACAATGTTACTTTTACAGTAAGACGTTTTTTTTTGGTCAGATTTGTTTCACTTCTTGTTTGCGTGTGTGGAGGTAAAGCATTTTTTTAATTCAACCATTTAGGTGCAAGCAGCATATTCTGACCAACATCTATGTTCTATTGTTTCGCTGAAGTAACTGTAACACAAGGGGACATGGTAGAATCAGTGGTAGAGTAAAGAGGAGAGATGCCTTATAAAGTCTGTGGAGAATCTCATTCATCCAGGTCAACGTTTTCTAACGGGGCGTCGAATCGGGAGCAACTGGTTTTGAAAGTCCTCGGCAGTCTTGGAATATATGTAAAGTGGGGCAAAGTCGGAGGATTGGGAGGATCGACAGAATACAGGACTCTCACACAGGAGACCACTGTTCATTTCCCATTCACACCATGACCGCTCAACCGTGGTGCAGTGGTGCGCACCGTCGCCTCACAGCAACAAGGTTCTGCCTCGGATCGGCCTGCGAGGGCATTTTCTCTGGGTACTGCGACTTCCTCCCACAGTCCAAAGACATGCAGTCTGGGTTAGTTGGCGACTCCACATCTATCCGTGGGTGTGAGTGTGGGCGAGAATGGTTTGTTCTGTCTCTAAATGTCAGCACTGTGATGGACTGGCGACCTGTCCAGGGCGTACAAAATGAGAATGTTTTATTTATCGTGAACAATGATGCTGCTGGTTTAGAAAATGTAAAAAAAATATGAAACACTAAACATTACTTTCATCAGATGTGAGTAAACGACCGAGGAGGAGGTCGTTTTGTTAAAGTTAAAGAATCGTGGCTTGCAGTGGTTTGAATGCCATCAAGTTATTCTTGCTGTCAAACTATTTAACTTCAGATTGATGAGGTTTCAGACCGTTGCTGACGGCACACTTCCTCATTTAAATGATGCATCCCTACCTGTGTGGCTCGCCTTCCTCCATGGTTTTTCTGCCATGTGCTCCGGCGCATCTCCTTTGTTCTGCTTTTGACCATATGTAACGCGTACGGTGGAACACCGGCAGATGGCCACGGCAAGTGACACTTAATTTGCTTATTATAATGGCTTGTTCATTACGAAGTAGATGACCACTGCCACTGTTTTCACTAGAGTTATTTACATTTTGGCATCATCAAAATGTGACTGCAGAGCAAATTTCAATGCTGCAAGTCGCAAGGAGGCTGAAGTTAACCTGTTTATATGCAATAACGTCATGATTGCTCCTAAGGTGCAAACACTGGAACGTGTCGAGGCAATGCACAGCCTTATGTTCACAACCCATGAAGCCCCTTTTTCACTCATCTGCACCAGTGTTTACACTTATGTCACCTCACTAGACTCCTTTGCATACTGTTAGGGGGAGCATACACTTTAATTGACACCTCCATCACTCTCTCTCCTGTTAGGATGGGAAATCTTCTGTTTTATCATTCTTCATAGTCCGTAACTTGACTCGAGGTCTAATTAGCAAATGTTATAAGGAACTTATAGATTTTTTTTTTTTGACACGCTTAATTGTGTGTAAAAGTAAACTGAAGCCTTTTTAAATGTCTTTGTCACTGTGAGATTATCTTAGTTTAGTTTAATTATTGAAATGTCTGTGTGGGATTGGTAGCCGCTCTGATTAAAGGAGCTTTTCCCACTTTGTCTACTCGCACACTTACGAGCACTTTCACTCCTCTATTCTGTACATTCCTTCAATTTCGAGCCCGCAGTCACATTCTCAATTCCTGCCCTGCAGGTGTAGCTACCGCCACGGACCAGGAGACGTTCTGCTTGGGCTCCTCAGCCCGGAAGCGGCACTTCACCGGCTCCATCGAGCAGAAAGAGCGAGCCAGACAGGGCGTTTATGAAACTACAGATTCCATTTAGCATGTGTGTTTCAGCAGCCAGATTAATAACCATCTGTCACACAAATAGCTACTATTTTAAAGAGAAAGAAAAGTCAAAAGCTGTGACCAATTCACAACGGCGAAAATATATTATATCACAATATCACCGACTGTGCGTCAATACTTAACGGTATGTACTGAAATAACTTTGCTAAACTTGGATCCAGGATTAAAAAGTTTGAATGTAAAAGCACTTTTAACCCTAAAAAACTAAGAGGCTTTGCCTTAAAATAATGAAGGAAATCATTAAATTGTACGTATTGACATAAACTCTTACATAATGAACTACTTATTTAATTACGGAATTACCATAGCAAGTAATTGTCCTGTACAGAAATGGCACATAACAATGTAGTTAAAAAAAATTGAGCACGTATTATGTTTAAATATCTACAATTATATATAAGTAAATGTTCAAAATTGCTGATATTGAAAGCTAACCAACATAGTCAGAACTCAATTTTTAAGATTATTGTGCTCCATACAGCAGTTTATTCCACATTGCTTGTGAAAACATGTTCCTATAATGGAGGGGTTAAGACACTGTTGGAGCTAAACAGCAACACAAACAGGCAGCTGACCAGAAAGTGGTGAAAAGTACCTTTAATGAAACTATATTATTATTAAAATGTTTTCTTTATGGATATTTGCAGAGATGTGCCCCTTTCCACCTATAATTACAACTCCCCTCATATCAGACCTAAGCATTAGAGCCACGGTAAATATATAAAAATGTTGATTAATGAATCATTAGGAGCAATGTTAAATAGATTCACTCAATTATTCGATGAATGTTGAAATTCAAACATCAAGAAAAACTAGTCAAAGTAAATCAGCGTGGGATCATTGGCACCAGCTAGAGTCATGACTGCTGTGTCAATACAATATCTATATATTACATTGTTGCATTTAATACCCACACAATAAACAGCTGCTCCCATGATAGTCTCCATGTTGCTGCCTCAGGAGGATTTGTTTTTCCCTGCATTATCACCAAGTTTTTCTCTGATCAGCACCTTGCTCATACGTGAAGCACGGTTCTTGCCGTGTGGCAAACCCTAGCCATTTTCGTCCTTGTCGTTACCATGGTGATTACAATATGGACTGGCTGCCAGGGATTGTGTTTCATGTATTTAAAAAAAAAAAGAAGTCAAATTCATCTTTCCTTTGCCCTCTCCTCCTTTCTTACTCCCTCCTCTCTTGGTCTATCTTCGGCGATGAAAGGCGTCGGTATCAGCCTCTCTCTCTCCCCCCTTTTCCAAAAGCCGGCCAGTTGCAGACCCAAGCAGTGAGAGGGATTATCCCTCCATTTCTGTTAGTCACACACTCTTAAGCCATGTATCACTCTGAAGCTTTGTGTCAGCAACTCCACACCCAGAGTGGAGAGACTTCTCATTATTGGCGGATTGAGAGGTTTTAGCTTACAAAGAGAGTGCAATATTCTGAAAGTCAAGTTGGGTTTGAAGCGAGACGAATGCGTTTCACGGATCCCCGTATGGTGTCATATGTTTTATCTCCCGTTGCTCCCGCCGCTCCCTAATTGGTATGCTAGTTAAACTAAAGACAAATGTGGCTCTATTGGAAATCTACTTGAATAACACACATCTGTAAAGAAATCTTGGACTCTGTTTCACAGTCCTGCGAACCACAGTGTCCTTGGACGGGTGCAATGCAATGGCTGCTTTATTCTACTCCATCAGTATAACAATCATCATAGTTTGCAGTTATTGAAGAAAAAGGGCTATTTCGCACATTGACAACTTGATAGAGGCCCTTAAAGGCAGCATTTAAATCTTGGTAACTGCTGCCTGGAGTAGTAATTTACCCACAGAGTACTTACAGTTAGTCCCCTGCTCTTTGCTTCGCCACACCGGCTTGACACCTGGAAACTGCAGATTGCAATGCACTGACCTTGAGCGATGACCATGACAACCCCTCTCCCGGGATACTTCTTTTAGTTTCCCTTCCCCTCTCTCACCAGCTCTACAGCTATACAGTTTCCATCTCTCTATCTTCTTACTACTAAATTCATGTTGTATTTGACAGGAATAACTATACACACCAGTGTTTGTAATAAATATGAATACTTCTGCCTGACACAAGAACATTTTCATGCATAAACCAAACTTAGTTTTTCTTTGAGTTTTCCTATATGTACAAATGTTCAATTAAGGATTTGCAACACCATCTTAGCTGTACAAACTTCTTACAAATTACTTGGGGGAAGTGTGTTCGTGTTCAGGAATGCAACTAAATTCACTTCATGTCGCTCGAACAAAAAAAACTGTACGATAAAAATTTTAATGCACATTCAACTTCAGGCACAGGAAACTGTTGATGGCACTGAGTCTTTGTGCATTCAAATGTGACAGAGGCTCCAAAGGCTGATGCAGAGGACAGTCTGATATGATGTAGTAAACACAAAGTCAACGTACCATGAAGAATCTTTTGGTGGATATGCTGCAGGGAGGAATAAACATTTTATGGATCATTCGTAAGTCCTTCCAGAGGCATAAAAAAAGGAAGAGTAAATGTTTGTCTCAGTGAAGAGAAAAATAAATCTAGATTCAGCTGTTTGAGTTTAACCCTTCTTCAGGCACTTCTCATTTTTTCTGCAGATATTCAGGTATATGAGTACGGCTGAAGGATTTTGGGAAAGTTTCTAGTTGCGATTTTTCTGACAGATATTGCGATTTGATTTGTGATATTACACAGACGGTGCCCGTGGTGCTTTTTCAAGTGCTGGGTCGGTGGTGTTGCGACTGTTCCACGACATGCTTTGCACAATAACTTATTTTGTTGCACATCTGTCGGCTCAAACCCCAAATTCTCCTGTATATCACCGAAGTGCGTCTTTCCTCCGGGACTAAATTGTCCAGCGTTTCCTTTGGTTTCACGCGTATGTTGTTGCATTGGGACACTCCTGATTGGTGAGCCTCACTAGGTGGACAGCAAAATATAAACTCTGGGTCAGATGCGCTGCATAACGTATTCTAAATCGCAGAGTTTGTGATTGCACATCATGGCGGTTCAAATTGCAATTTCGATTTGAAAATGATTCTGCCATATACAGTATATATATATATATATATATATATATATATATATATATGAGTCTTTTTATTTTTTTGCTACAACATGGTGCAATTACAGCAAACCTTCATGTCTACTTCATCAAAAGAAAACAGCTTGTATAAGAACTTCAGTGACCTAGTTCGCAGTATATTACCAGCAGAGAGATTAAACATCAACCTCATATGTGGTATTAACTCAATTATCAGTGTGACACACAAAAAATATATGAACATTGGGGGTTGTGGGTTCAAAAATCCCATCAGGGGAGCCACTGTTTATGTAGCGGTCAACGCCTGTTGAGCCAGGGTCTGACAATTTCATAATTTTGTTAGAGCTATTCAGAACACTCCTTTAGATGTGAGCATACACCACGTTCAACAGAGCAGTATACAGGCTGCAAAACACACACACACACACACACACACACACACACACACACACACACACACACACACACACACACACACAAGCCAGAAAAAAAACTCACAATGCACACAATCCGAGTCCCTGAGTCAACTTCTCAGTCTCAGTCAATATATACAAGTCTCTATCCACAATTTGATATGCAGTGGGTCCGTTTTAGGTCACCTAAAAGTCAGTAGGAGTGGTACCTCCTGTCCGGTTTGCAGCTGTGTTGTGTGCGCCGGGGTTACCGGTGTTACCTCCAGTTTCCGGAAGACGGTCAGCAGCAGACTCCGGCGGCGAACGGCGGGAGAGTCGGGACGAGACGTGGATGTGAGCTGGATCCGGTGAACGGCAGCGAACCTGGCGTACAACGGACTGAAAGCACGCGGTGCCAGGGGTTGACACGAGCTAGCGACACAGGGACGGTGTAAACCTCCTCTTCGGCGCGACTACCACAGGTGAGTTCGCGCCATCTTCCATTTCAAAATCAGCCAGTCATCAGGCTAGGAGGGTCTGCGTCATGAGGGGGGGGTGTGTCCTTAAAAGGCCCGCTCGCCACCAGCGCCGTTTAATGAGTTCCGTTGTCGTGACAACGGAAGTCCAAAATGTTTGCCCGTCACGTGACTCACGTAGACTTCAGACAGTTCCCGGAAGTTATTGGCGCGCAATTCGAATCCATTATTCAGAGCGACAGAACTGCGATTTTTTTTGTAATTAGTAGTCAATAAATGTATAAATTTACAATAAAGCAGACCGACATGTCTATGTAGTTACTCTTTGTAGTTAGTCAAAACGTTGGAACATTGGAACATGTTCGAATGTTGAACTTGCAAACCTTGAGACTGGGCAAGACGAGTGGCTGTGATTGAAAGCAAAGACTTTCTGTTTCACTGAAATCAGCGAGTCATGTAAGAAGTGACACACACATCAGTCCGTCCAGAGAGAGAAAGAATGGTGCTTTCTATTCCAATCCCCCTCACACCCCTGTGTAATCAAGGAGATCAATGTTGTTTCTAGTGTTTTCATTCTCCCACATGGTGACAATGTCACTTCATTCCTCAGTAATAGACTCGATTTAGACCTCATCTATCCGTCTATCTTTCATCTCAACACTGATCGACGTGAGAAATCAATTTGATTTTGCTGCAGGACATGCACGCAGGTCATTTTGTTTTGAATTATAGCGTTTGCTCGTGGAGTTTGTTGCTGATGATTCACGGCTCACTCATCTTGTGTCTTTTCAAAACATGCTAAAATAACGAGCAACACCAAGTTACCGACTTCATGAGCGTGCACTCAAAGAGACAGGGTGAGTGTGCACAGGTTGTGTTGTGTGGACATCTGAGCTCGTGTTCGATTCAGTTAAGTTTGTGTATTTCTTCCCACTCATGTGAACGCCAAGCTGAAAAAAGTTATCGCACCCAAATCCCTTACAAACAGTATTGGGTACGTTCACATCTGACAAAAATAACACGAATCTGGATCAGCTGTAAGTGATTTGCATGTGGGTTTTTTTATTTTTTATTTTATTCAGTCAGTGTGACCACATCTGCTCTCTTCTATGAATATATATTGGAAACTTAACACATATGGAATTCTCTGTTTTTTTGTGCTGAGGAAACTGAAGGCACAGTCATTATCTCTGAGTCTCCGGGTCAGACTGAAACTGCCCTGTTGTGATAAGCGGGAGGGAGGTGTGTGTGTGTGCTGAAGGGTAGAGTGGATGACACATGAAATAGAGGTCACTTCATCTGTAAAAGTGAAGGAAAGTCTTCACCTCTGATGCACAGGCTTTAACTCTTAACACTGAAAAACTTAAACACATTTATTATTTCATAAATATACTTGAATCTGGCTCCGTAGCCATCGAGGCACACTTCAGGGATAAGCAGAGAATTTGGTGAATGTCTTTTGCCAAACAGCATGAAAGCTGTTTTTTGTAAAATTTTGTTTTGTCTTGACTTAAACTCCCAAAACACACTGTAACTCATTTTTAATCGGTTATTTTTCCCTGTCACACTAGATCCTTTCTTGTGCATGTTTTTGTGCAGTCTGGGATGTGTTTGTAGTGTCTATGTGTGGGCATTTCAATGAAAATGTTTGAGCCCCTGAATTAGTTTTATTGTTGTTCTTTTTAAAAACATTTTGTGGCTTTGGTTTTTAAAGCATTTTCCTAGCCCGATAGTTTTAAATATTTCCAGGGATTTAGATGGATCCACATCTGATTTGTATATGTAAGGAGCCAGACTGTAGAGGGGGCGTACTATTGGCCCCTTAAGAGAACCATTATTGAGCAACACACCTCAGTCACCCCCCCAAAAAATACTTCACATTCCCAACCACACTCACCAGCAGCGCAGACTGAGGGATTCTGGTCATCGACCCCCCGTCGTCCACTCGAGTCTGGCAGAGTCACAGGGCTGAGTGCAGACACCCTGGAGGTGCCAGCAGAACGAGTGGATGATTTATTTATCTTGTATAAAACCTCCCACCGTCTTTTCAGTGAGCTGATGCAGGTACATGTGGTGCAATGAAGTGCTTCAAGTGCTCATTTGTACCAACGGCCCTGCAGCTACACAGAGGTTTGTGCCACAGTCAGTGTCTCTGTCTACACCCCTGGCCTGGATTTCTCGGTTCTGCAGTCCAGAGCAATCCATACCACAAGAAGCATTCAACATATATTAGACAATAAATATATTTGTATACATTGCCTCTGTACACAATTTTGTAGAAAGCCTCTTTCAGGTGTTAATGTCATCTACAGTAAAATGTGAACAAATATCACATCAACTTATCCACTTCTTCGGGCATGTTTCAACATATTTACTTTGAAACGTACATCATTCATCGTTCGGGTCCATCATTCTTCATAGTTCACATTTGCACACTGATGAGTTAATCCAGTTGAGTTTTAGTGGGTTTCATAAACCCAACACTTAACATCCAATGATGCATGTACTGTTTATGCTACAAAGTGTTTTCCTTAACATCTATCTATGAATTGATTTTTTGTGAATTAGTTGTAAAATCCCCAGTACGTCCCTCCATTTTGTCCCTAGTTGCTCTCTTCTAAATAGTTTGTCCTTTAAGCTGCAATGACCTCACATCCCCAGGACTCTTTAAAGTTTCATCCACTTATCTAATCTGGTCCTTTTTGATTGGGATAAAATGCAAGCTAAGGGTCAACGCAGTCTAGTAATCAAAGCACGAGACTATCCTCAACCTTGGTTCGGAAAGTTTTGCCCTGTAAACATATTCGTACTTTAAAAGAGTGTTTTTTTTTCCCACTCTGTGGAGGAGAAGATAAGATTATGCTGTTTTAAACATCTGGCTCCGGTAGAAGTGGTAATTACTCAGCGAGACAAAAACAGACAAACTTGCAGGAGAAGAAGGAAAGGAAAAAGTGAGGGAAGCGCGGGGAGTGATAGAAAGAAGGTGGGTGTAGTGAAAGGTGTTTATTATGTGGCTTCGGGATGAAACAGCAGGAATATAACAGGCAATTTCTAAGTTGTTGTCCATGTTCAGGAGCAGCCTTTGTTTGGCAGCTTGTAATTATCACACCCACACTTTTTACAAATGAAATAGCAGCACTGTGTCTCTGGGGGGAAGTTCGAGATCTAGTGAAACGTTTCAAATATATTACGTTTTCGTCTGAAACCACATAAGCTGTGTAAAGATAACCCACTAAAAATCTGTCTGTCAGAATGATACACGCTTGCATTATTTAGTTTTGTGTGCTCGTTAAAATGCTAGTCCAACCTCAGCACCACCCAGGCTCACTTCCTGCTGCCCGGATTCGCCAAACATCATGGTAAGACTCAAATCCATGCTTCAGTATGTCTCTTCAGGAACTGGTCGCAGGCGCTACGTCTTATTTCTGTCCAATCTAGGGTGTGTGTGAGAATGTGTATCTATAAAAGTAAAATATTTGTATCTGTATCTTTTGTAGGGGAACTGATTCAGAGTTGCAACAAACACTCAAACACGTGTACACTCTTTGTGTATTACTTTCCCCGGAGAAACTGATTGAGTGTAGGTATTTTCTTGTGGCTCTGAGAAAAAAAATAATCAAACCGATCAGAAAATATAATAAAGTCCAAGTAACTTTTCATCCCACCTACATTACTGTCCTATTCTGGTGCAACTCAGCCCCTCCGTGGATGATAAAATAAATGTTTAACATGGAGTGCAGAGGAGTAAACCTTTGTTTCTGATCAACCAGTCAAAGTTTGTGCAAGGATTTGTGTCTGTAGTGTGGAGTTGTTGTTGCTTTTTTCTTTATATGTTTGCATGTTTGAGGGAGCACTGAGAAGAATATGGGGGAGTCGTCGTCTATGGCCCGTATTGCAACCAGTAGAGATACTGGGATGATTTACGGTGGTTTGTTCAAGTGGCTCATCAACGCCTTGACAGGCAATCAGTTTCAGTTCATTTTTTATTCATTTTGTGGACCAAAAATTTCAATTACAGCCACAGAGATTTTATTTCTTCTGGCAGTTTCTTTCCAGCACTATTTCCTCTCTGCAAGTGGCAGCGGTATTACATGGTTTAATAAACTCACTCTTAAGTTATTTGTTCTCTGTGCGCAACAGAAAGTCATTTTTGGTGCGTTTGTGGATTATCACTTCTTTGGCTTAGTGAATTGGCAAAAATTCTTTATTTTTTCTGACTGTCAGAGTTAAAACTCTCCTTCGTCTGCTTCCGGAGGTCTGTTGCCTGATGACTCATGTTGGAGCTTTAGTGTGGCCACTTGATAACTGAAAGTGTTCAGATCACCTTATCAAATGCGTTGCTTTCACTGCCCGGGTTTCACAGAGAGCACGGGACTCTGTTAGAGTAAGACTAAGATTATTAAGACTCCTAAGCACCATAGAGGATGTGATGGCCTGAGCCAATAACTGTGATTTTCTTTCTCAGACTTGTTCACCGTGTGTGTGTGTGTGTGTGTGTGTGTGTGTGTGTGTGGGTGTCGGTGTCGGTGTGTGTGTCGGTGTGTTTGAGAGAGAAACAGATCTTATTATCACACCCAGACTAGAGAGCAGAAGGTTTTCATCACTTCACCCTAATTACACCATCTAAAACTGCAGCTTTAGATAATTACACCGATTTCATCTATCGAAAAACACAGCCACCAATTTCTTCGTTTAATGACCTCGGATGTCTCCACGTGATTTGTGGTGTAACTCGGTGTAAAAGGAATGTTCAACTTTCAGTATCTCCAGAAACCCTAATGGAATCAACAGCTGTGCTTTTCATTGCATTATCTAGACATGGCTATATTTACTCTGTTTGCCAGTGTGATTAAAATTGAATAAAGTGAATTGGCAAAACAACCAAACTATGTAACAAAAAAACATTAGCGTCAATAGTAGTGTCATAACTTGGAGCTCAGTGCTCACAGGAACAGCTAATAGATAGAACAAATAGAAATGAGAAAACAAAAGAGGTACACATTATGAGTGTTGCTTAGTTGTGCTTCACAGCATGCACAGGACGACAGTGACGGAGATACAACCGCTTTGTTTTCGGCGACCAGGCTTCAAACGATTGCCTCGATTCTGGAGAACAATCTGATGGCGTTTACTGAAAACACGATGAGGTTACCATCCTGTCAGCATGACTGCACAGCAGTACTGTGCAGGCATGGAGCAAGCTTTGAGAGGCAGAATTTTTAAATCAGCCAACTGCTTCTGTCTGTCACACATGGAATTAGACCAATTCAAATACATGAAGAATCTGCCGGTTGCCTTCTCTGCCCTATCTGTCTTTCTGCTTTTTGCTAGAAATCCACCATGAAGGATTAGTTACCCCTACTCACGGCTCCCTTCACCTCCCTGTCAATTTACATAAAACTATTCTCTCTAGTCCCTGTGTATTTTCTTGGAGTTAAATAAACTGTATGTTGGCAGAACAACATAGACATGAAATATTTACTGCTCTGTATATTGCGATATATTGGACACACCGTCAGATGGGGACGTGGAACCTGACAGGATTCAATCTGTTTATAGACGAGATTCGTTTCCCACCTGCTGACATGGAGTTTTTAATTCCCTCTTCTGGCACAACTCCCCCAGATTCAGGCAGGAATTTAAGAACTGAAGCTCCACGCCAGAAGGATGGTTGGCTTGGATTGAGACCATAAACTCCTCAGCAAAATGTGGACTGATTTTATAAATCAAGTGAGAGACGTAGAGTCGTTTTCTCATAGACTTCTAAAGAAAGAGACTTCCCTTTGCAACAAGGGGAGTCGCCCCCTGCTGGTCAGTCAAGAGAATACAAGAGAATACAGCTTCACTTTCTGGACCCGGCGATGACTTCATGTTAAATTGTAAATTAATTGTGCATTTATGTTGCACTTTTCTAGTCTTATTGACCACCCAAAGTGCTTAACAGTTTCACATACTTTACAGTAAGTCAAATTCACCAATTCACACACATTCATACAGCGCAGCTATACACTGCACTTTTTCTTTCACATTCGTACACCGCCATTTAGGGTTAAATGTCTCGCCCAGGGGCACTTTGGCATTTGGACTGGAGGTTAGTGGACGACCCACTCCAATCTCCTGCGCCACAGCTGCCCGCAGTCTGTGGATGCATTGCACCACTGTAGTTAAACACAGGCGAAAGTTATCTCTTCAGAATATGAGAATCACTGAATCTCAGAAAAAAGAAACGTAGCCGATCAGTGATTCTGTGTCCTTCAGCAGTCAAGTTGCTCCATACAAACCATGGGTATCATCATTACAGGTTTGGGTGCACACATGGGGGACCATATTGCCGCACACACCTGCATGCATATTTCAACTCGTGGAGACACACATGTACTCGGAGCCACCTGGTTGGAAGTGTGGTGTGAAATAGCAAACAGTCTCCGTCGCTGTCGGTAACTGAAAACCTGGCATCTCAGTGTAGCCCGCAGGCATAAATTCCAACTTTTTGCCAATACAGCTTTGATAATAACTCTGGCAGTCGGGCATTTCACTAATCCACTCCAGGGCTGGTTACTTAAATAGTCTGGTATTTGATCCCTGCATGAACGTCGGTCTCATGCATTTTTACAACAATGTTTCAATAGAAAGTTTTTTCGTCTTTTTTTTTTTTTTTTACAATAATCGACTCACAGCAATTGATTATTTAATAGTATTGTGGTCCTCTAAGTTTGAGTCATGCAAATAATAAATAGTGTGACCACATGAAAATCAACGATATTCACTGTTTTTTGTCTTCTTTTTCATATCAAAAAACTTACAATTTTAAACACAAACATTACTTTTTTAATATCCACTTTAAGTAATTTAAGGTGCTTAATTAGTGGCTCAAATATAATTTTGAATAATAATTCCTTCATAATTTCTCAACTGGAGTTTATCTCTTACATTCTCACTATACATTTTTTTTCTTACACATTTCTATATTGGCTTATGTGCAAACTTGTACTCACCAAATTTGTGATTTTTTTTATGTATTGGTGCTGCAGATTTCAGGGAGGTCATGGCAACAACAAAACAGGCCGCCAGTCAGCTCCACCTTGAGCTTCAAGCTGCTCCGGCTGGACAGCTTGTGGATGACAAGAGCGTGGGCTCTGAAATTGTTCAGAGGGTGGCAGGAGTACGAATACAATATCGCTTTTGGCCAGCAAAGGCAAAATGCCTCATAATGTAAAGTGAAGTGTTATGATCTCACACTGGTATTACAGTTCCTGTGCACAATCCTCTTCATGGAGGACGTGAGCGATGAAATGCAATGATCTTCTTCTTACGAGTTGAGTCTAAATCATGCATCCTTATGAGAGGTTTCCTGGCACCGCCGTGGATGAGTCAGACCCTTTACGAACACCAGAGGAGATCCTGTATCCTTGTGGTGTTATTGACAATCTATCTCTCCCCCATCTAGTTCCCCTAATTGAACAGTTCTCAAAGCACATTTCTGTCTGACGCTCACCTCTTTCTCCCGAGAGTGTGTTTGCTCTCTTTGTGTGTGAGTCGAGGCGATGTGATTTGCGGTGTGTGTATTAGTCTCTGTATGGGGTTTTCAGTACTCCGGCTCCTCTGATACCACTCGTCGCTCAGAATCCGGCTTTCATATGATAATTCAGGAGACACTATTCAGAGCAGATATGACAGTGGGGATGAGACATGAACAGGAAGGAGGCAGACAAACTAAATGTGCAGTGGCAGAAAGTCTAAATAATTGGCAAATATATGCCGCTGCATTTCACTGTTTCTCAAAGAAAGAGATATGTCACTTGAACATGCTGTTATACCGTCTTCCCTTTGAACTGGATCGCTAATGCTCAGGCCTGTGAACTACTACACTCTGGAAAATGTGATACTTATCTAAAATAGTGGCGAAAGCAGTGCCTATTACGGCAGCACTCAACATTTTTCATGTCAATATATCTTTACCTCTGCCATCATGGAGGTTATGTTTTCAGACGTGTGTGTTGGTTTATTTGTTAGCAGAATTACGAATCCACCAAACTTGGTGGAGGGAGCGGGGGCTATTCAATTTCGCTGATGTGGGTTAAGGGGAGGATCCAGGAATATTTTTAACATTGCAACAGAGGGCATTTTTTTAGCAGTTTAATAATTTTTTCAGGGAATAATGCACAGGTCTTGATTTTTTTTTTCACTGTTTAGGACCGTGTTTTATGACAAATAAGCAATTTACATGATCAAACCTCTTTGTTTCTTCATTTATATTTCTACTATAAGAACAAGACAGTCATGTGTAGGATTGTATGGCCCGTGTGACAGAGAAAAAAAACAGCCCATTATCATACTTACCAGAGAAAGCTGTTTAATGTGTCTCATATCCAAGATCACAAAGACATATTTCATTTGCTAAACCTTTTTGTCTGTCACCCTGAACCCAGTTCTTCAGATTTGTCATTCCCACATTCAGTTTGGTTGTTCAATGGAGATTAGGTTTATCAACACAGCAGTAAAGAAAAAAGAAGAAGAAAGAAAAGACCCGGTGGTCGTCTTTAAACTCAAGGATGATGACGAGGGAGGGAGTTCTCCCGATACCACCATTTCCTGTCAAAAATTTGACTCCAACAGAGCAGTAAACAGATCAAGGGCATTTTAAAAAGCTCTCCTTCACTCCTCGGTGCACATACACAGACTTGGCATAATAATCACGCACTAATATATTGTCTGAAAAATGTGCCAGGATGTGTCATTCATTTTTGAGGTGATTAACTGCACATTCCTGAAGAGCAGGCGGTGAGCGCAGTGCAGCAGCGACAGTGGGATTCGGATGGTTGAACACAAAGGCAGGGCATGATAAGAAATTCAGAATGGAGCTGGGGAGAAGTTAGTTTAGTCTATATGTGATGTATAGAATAACTGTAAAAATGTATGAACAAGGAAATGTCCAGATTTTAACATGCACAAATAAGTACAGGGGGGAAAGATTAATATGGGCAGCTTTAATGTATTGTAAAATGCATACTTATATATGTTCTTGTTAAACTGCATTAGAAATCTTGCGGAAATCAGGTCAGTATTGCAACCACGAAGGCGTTTGCATGAAGCCGTGCACACAAGGCAACTGCTTTAACATTCACATTTCCATTCAAAGATGCCTGGCAATTATTTTGGAAATCAGTTAAAACTGTGATGATTAAAAAAAAAACCAAAAAACTGAGATCATAATTTTTTTTCCACCTTAAAACCCGGGAAAACCACTATTACCACAGCAACAACAATGACAGTGCAGTTCATCTGCCATTTACAATTCCAATAACCTGGCAGCAAGGGACAGTACAGCAAAACAGACATTTTGAAATCAATGACATCTGAGTCTGAAGGTCCCCTCCTTTCAGTTGGCCGACACTCTTCTCCTCATGTGCAGCATGACACCAAACCCGGCGCAGTAATTGCAGTAATGTACTTTTTATTTATCTATTCATCCATTAGGGTTGCTGTGGCAACACGGCAAGCTCAAAAGCCCCAGCGCCCCGTTTCCAAAGGAAGGTCCTCTGCTCCAGCAACGGGCAGCGACTGTGAGATGATGTAGGCTACCAGCCAGGTGTGTGTCCAGGATCCAGGGTCCGCACCTTCTCGTCTCCTCCCAGTCAGAGATCCGCAGTTTCTTTTTTTAAGTTTAAAGCTCAATACTGAGATCGTAACAAGCCACGGAGGTCCTCACGCCAGTGGAACCGGCTACACGGTAGAGAATCTTAACTTCAGCCAGTGATTTCAGTGATTTCTGAAAGTTTGTGGATGGAAGGGCGTGATGAAGAACGAGTATAGACACAGAGCTTTGCCTGTCAGTTCCCTCTTTACTCCGACAGTGCACCAAGCCCCTGCAGCTTTACGTTCGTCACAATAGTCTCCTAGAAAATATTTTCCGTATAGTTAAACTGCGAGAGCAAATTTATTTTGCTGGAATAATAATCACTGGCTGGTTTACGTTCGGATACTTTTTTTTTGTTTGTTTACAAATAAAGTGTTTTGCATTTATCAACAGCAACGGAGGCCCCAGGGGCGGGTCGGGGTACATTTTTGATTTAATGCAAATAATCATGTTGTGCCTCTGCATAACATGATTGTGTATTTGCTGTTGCAGTTCAGTTGTATGAAAATGTAATTTCCAGGAGACAGGGTTGAAACTGTATCACAGGTCACAGCCAAATGAAGCCAAACAGGCGACACCATAACAGAAATACCTTCCCGTAATTAACAGACTTGATGCACTTCACTCCAGATCACTGAGGCTTTCTCTGAATCTCCACAGCTTCTGTTACCTTTGCAGCACGATAACGCCTCTGCTCGTCAGTCTACGTCAGTCCCAGTATTAACAACCATGTCAGATCATCGGTGTCTGACGACCTTCAGCGTCTCGCCAAATGCGCCCAACTGCTACCAAATGAAAGTCATATGCATTCGACCCTCCCTGTCTCTCTTCTTGCCTCACAGCAAGGTCAGGCTGTTTTGGACTTGTGAGAAAGATGTTGTAATATTGCCTCCTTTCTTCTTGCCCTGCGCGTTTGCTCCCTTCAGAAGAGCTTTGAGGTTCAACTTTGAAGTTTCATTTGTATTTCTCCGTCATCGCCACCAGCGTTGGTAAAATGTGTCCACCCCAGGGATCTGTCTAGACTTTCTTCTCAAGACACACTTGGGGGGGAAGTGTTACCCCTGAACTCCTCACCCTGATACCTGGATGGGTTAAAGAAAAAAACCTCAAACAAACTGTTTAATAGTAACCACCTTTTACACTGATATATATGAAAGATGTTTTATCCTTTTACAAACGGAGGCTGCCAACTGCAGAGGGAGATCATTCACTGTATAGTTTGAATTTATATTCAAGGCAGTGGAAGGCCATGTGTAATGCCGTGAACAGGACAATCTGCGTGTTAGGATCTACAGGATGAATTGTGCGAATGCAATTTTCTATTCTAAAAAATAATCCATGGATTCGTATTTGAATATTGCACATATTATTATTGATGACAAGAGGCTGAAACAGCCATTGACTCCAGATATTTGCCATTTGCTATCAAGTTACAGAAAATAAAAAGTTTAACGAAAAGGTGCATTTTATATGACGTAAACATTGACATTATAATTTGGGCCTTGTCCCTTAAGCTAACATGGAGGAGGCAGGGTTTATGACCTACACTGCAGCCAGCCACCAGGGGGCAATCAAGATGATTTGGCTTCACTTTTGAGGAGCTGTCATATGTCACCAATCTTTCTACACATATATCGATGGTTTTGGCTGAAAAACACCACATTTTTTTAACACCCAATTTATAATTACATCCTAACAATCAAATATAATTTTGTTTCATTATAGCGTGCTCGGACAGATGCCCTCTGGGCTTGTCCTTTTATACAGGAGGACAGATTCACTGTTAGTTGGATGAAAATAATTAACTGTTACCAAGAATAGATAATAGAATAAATAATGCAACGAATAAATGAATGGACAGTGATTTCTCCTGTAGCTTCCCTCGGCATTGGACATGCCAGCAGAGGACTGTTTGCTGAGCAGTTTCAAATTGGATGCACCCGTCCCGTCCAGAATCTGCCAAGTGTATGTCAGCCTCAGGATGTCAGGCAAACACCGGTGTCCTCTTTGTGTGTGTGTGTGTGTGTGTGTGTGTGTGTGTGTGTGTGTGTGTGTGTGTGTTGAATATACCCTCAATGCCCAAGTTTTGTATGCATGCTTGGAGTCAGCAAACGCCACAAGGTAAGCACCTGCTAGCCAAAAGGCACGCAGACAAACATTCCCAGATAAAGGTAGGAACTCATTCATGAGTTCAGTAAGAGAGAAGTGTAAACATCTCAGTTGTGATATTTTTACACTGTGACTGCCCCCAGTCGTTTGCTTTTGCGTCTGGGGGCGTGGGTAAAAGCACATCCTCTTGACATTTCCCGAGGAACGAGGAGAGATTTACTCTTGTGCCAGGAGAAGTGTGACTTTCTCAAAACGTCTTCCTCGCGTCAACCTCTGCGAGGTCCGTGCTCGGATTTTGCGACATTTCAAATAATACGTAAATACCGGCTGCAGCGTCCTCCCTGTGAATCCTCCGGAGATTTTTTACGCCGTATTCTCACAGAGGACATTTTTTAAGGAATTTTACGATTGGGCCTGGCAGAATAAGTTCTGGAAAGTGTCCGGAGCAACATTTGCAGACATTTGCTTTCTTCTTCTTCTTCCTCTTCTTCTTCTTATAGTGAGGTTTTCCATCATAGTCTCTTATAGTCATGTCAGCTGAAAGCAAATACAAACATATATATATAGAAACACAGATAATTTTGTTTTATTCCACAACATAAAAAAAATCTGGATTATGGAGCTTTTGTGCTTGTGCTTAATAAGCGCAGCATTAAAGCAATCAATAGAAATAGTTTGATTGATTGACTGACTGTCTAAAAAATTGTCAGTTAAGAAAAGCAGATGGATGATTTCTTTCTGGTCTCCTTCCGGGGGCATCTGGAAGTTTATCTGAGGACTGTGTTTGTTTAAATTTTCCCTTGGATGCACCCATCCAGCCAGTCACGTCAGCCTCGGGACTGTGACCGACAACACTACTTCATGTGTGTGTGTGTGTGTGTGTGAGAGAGAGACAGAGAGAAGACACAGAGGAAGTCAGACAGATACGTCCGTGTGCCCTCTGTGCGTGAACGTGTGCAAATCAGAACATATCTGTATCCGCTGCATGTTACTGTGGCTGTCGGCTCGAGATCTTGATTCGATGGAGCAAACCTGTCATGCAGCGAGTGTGAAATCAGATGGATGTAGGCCGAGAGACAACGACGGAGAGAGACATGCCCTTCTTTGGACATTTATCTCGCGTGCCGTCTCCCATGTGACCTGCCGGTTGGAATTTACAATTCTGACTGACTCCGATCAAACTCTACCACCACTTTTTGGTTTATGATTAAACGTGAGCTGGGGGGCCTTGTGACCATTATGTTAGATTGGACTGCCTTTCCTCGTGACTAGGCCTGGGAGATATCGGGAAGCGACGTTGTGGGCTCATTATCGCAGAACAGGTGACTCGAAACGGAGGAAGTAGCCTCAGTTTGACAGCATGTACAGTACACTGCAGGGGGAAAACACACAAGAAATGATCCAACACACACCTGCAGTATTGACACATTCGTGCATTCTCGTGTCTGTTGACACGGATGTCAACTTTCGCACCTCCACCTCTTTTCCCACTGCAGCCTCTCAGGTGGAGAGGACGCACATCGGCGTCGCTTCATGTGCAGTAGAAGCCCTCCCCTCTACGACAAGTGGTCAGACTATACTCCTATTTTTTCCCTGGCTAAAACTAGAGCACCTTCTTTCCTCTGTGATTATCCCTCCCACTCCTCTGAGGCAATGTAACTCTTTGTATTTCTCTGACTCACCCCCCCTTTCCCTTTGCTTTCTTTTGTTCTACATGCTAAACTCCCTGATTCCCTTCTGTCGTCAGCCATGCTCTGAATCCACTTCTGTTTTTGGCGACGGTAGTTGAAATGATGAGCTTAAAAAAAAAAAAAAGGTTGGTCAGCCCGCGATTCTGAAGCAGGACGAAGAGAGCCATAGCTTTTAAACAGACGAGGGGAATAAATACGGAAGTTGCTGGAGTTCAGAAGCAAAGCAGAGGGGATGGGCGAACACCCGGCTATTTCTCTTTGTCTCCGTCACTTTGATTGGGTTTCACTGCCAGGTGATGGTGCGGTGAGACCTGTGCGTGCTGGTGAATGAAGGGTAGTGAGTGAATAAGACAGAACGAACACCACTCGGTCTGAGTCCGAGGCCAAGAGCTGCAGCATGAGTCGCAGTTTAATCAGTTGAAAGCGTTTACGTTAAAATCTCAATTAATCACAAAACAGCTTTTCGATTTCCACACACGAGCTTTTGTTGTTGAGTGAATCATAGACCAAATGGCTAAAGGCAAAATTGAACCCAGTGAATTCAAGCCATGTGGTATTGTCACATCAGTTGATAACATTCAGTTAAAGGATTAATCGGTTAGTCGATTGACGGCAAAACAAATCCAAAACAAATTTGACGATTGATAAATTGTAATTAAAATATAATTCAGCGAATGATTTGTAAGTAAGATTTTTTCAGTTTCTCTGGTTAATATCAATGTATGCTGAGTATATCTTTGATTCAATTTTTTAGTTTGATGTGTCCTTCATTTATAATTTGAAGTTCAGCTTTGATAATCCATGATCACAATGTATAATTAATTAGAGTGATGCTCTTATAACGTTCACTTTAAGTCATGCCCCTCTAAAAAACACTCTGATGTGAACATCTAAACTTAAACACACACACGGCCCCAGTGTATTCAACACTACTGAAGATGTTATACAGTAACACAAAGCTTTCAAATAGTTGTGCAATAAATAACACATCTCTGAAATTGTGTTCAATTTATGCCACGAACAGTTGCTGAGACGGTGTCAGACGTCGATGCTGATTGATGTACTTTGAAATAACCATAGAAGGCTGGAGTTTGCACAGGTTTGCATTATCTTGTCCCATAATGTTCGATTTACACTGTTTGTGATTCATGTCCAACAGTGTAACACTTTCTACTATAACTATAAAATGTCTCGTCTTGGGCTTAATTGCGAATTTGATTGATGGAGATGGCGACTGACTCCCAGAGGAGCATGATTCCTAAATTCATCATTTGTGGGAACAGAGGGGCTGCGTGACGATTCACTGGAGCAAAGAGCTTTGGTGTCACGATCTCTCAAATGAACCCGTATCCTACTAATGTTGTGTCGGTCCGGTCTCCTCTGCCGAATAAAGAAGAAGAAAGAAAAAAAAGAAGGACTGTATTGTGTGTATCAGACATACAATTAACACACTTGTAGGCAGGCAAGTACATATGAAATGTATCCAGGTTGGTATTTAACATTATCTCTGTGTAATCCCCGCTCTCACAGAGCACAGTTTGCAGTCCGCGGCACACACCGCCTTGGCATCCGCCCCTAAATATGACTGACATCTGACCGGGGATTATCCCATTGCCCCACTTTCACTGGGACCGGCGAGCAGAGGGAGAGAGAGAGCGCCGTGTCGTAAATAAGCTGCACAGACTGAGCACTCACACAGCTCAGAGTGTGGTCCCCTGTACAGTATGTTTGACTGCCTGTATCAGTTCATATCCGTGTGTGTGTGATCAAGCATGAATATCCTCACATATTCACTGTACTGTGTGTGCTCGTGCTGCATGTCTTCGCGAAAGGGGTCTCAGTGTGTGTCTACAGATGTAAGGCCGTTCAGAAAAAACCAAGTGGGCGCGACACATTTATCTACACACTTACGAACTAATGAGTTTTCTTTTTTCTGAAGAGATATGACAAATACCCAGGGCCAGTGCACTGAATTCATTCTGTTAGGTAAAAAAAGAAAATGCGAATACCGCATAGAGCCAAATTGTTATGCGACCTCTTTAGCCGACAGACAAGACTTACATCCCTTACCCCAGACACTTTTTTTTAAATAATTTAGCTGTGCTCGGTATTTTGAATATTATATGTACCAGACTGAGAGAGAGCACTCTGGCAGCAGAAAGGGTTTCTGAACTTAATTAATATCCTCCTCAATGGGTGAGAGAAACTTGGCCAGCATAAGGTTCACACACACACACACACACACACACACACACTTAAATACATTTAGATACATTTACAATCATGATGATTATATCAAGTAAATTACACTGCGGGTGTGACATATTGCATTCACTAGATATGTCATAATCATTGCTATTATGTTCTGTTCTTCTGTCCACACACAGATCACATCACATTTCCACATGTAATGTTAGTAGAGGGACCCTACATGTTTTTGAGAAAATGTGGGTTAGTATTTTATGCTCTTCTTTAGTATTGAGTATATTCTGTCATATATCATCAATAGTCCAATTCGCATACATGTCTTAACATATCACTCCGGTTTCCATCGTGGAGTAATAAATAGATCTAAACCTAATTAAATTTGACCTACACTGTTCTGTGTATTAAAGCCAAAATTGCATTATCAGCTACCCAAGAAAAAAAGAGGGGGCATGGTAAAATTCATCCACTCAACTTCTGGAAACAGGAGATGCTAGATTCTTGGTGCCGTGAGGTCTACTCACAGGGCTGGTGCGACGCAATGGTCTTTTTCTCCAAATGCTTCAAACATCCCTCTTGTGGTCATGACATTAATTACTGTCTCCTCTCTGAGGAAAAGTTTAGCAAAAAAAAATGTCTCCGGCTGGAGAGTCTGTCGTTCAGAGCTCACATCCCCGTCTCCTGCCAAGAGTCGACCACCTTTTAACCCCGACCACGCTCTCTCCCAGACGGCAGAGCTCTGAAGCTCTCATCCCAGAGAGCTGGCGGATTTCCATGAACCGGTCACATAGGTCATTCCGAGAAACCGAGTCAAGCAATCTTCGTCTTGTATGCGGTAAAGATACGTCAGATGCTGATTCACTGTGCACAACGTTGTGTGTGTTTTGCATTGACCCAAAGCACTGTGAGTGATCCACAGTGCACATACAGTCTGTGTATTCCGTGGCTTTTTGTTTCCCATCTCAAGGCAGCTGGAAGATAAATGCATTTGCGGATTCAGCATTTATTTTCTATGTGAAAACGCATCCAACATCTCTGCAGAGTGGAGCTGCCGTGAAAAAAAAGAGCCCGTGTTGAGCAATTGCCCTTTTATACATGTATAGATACAATTACAGGAAAAAGGCCAAGCAGAAGAAAAATTATTATTTTAAGACTGAATGCAAAACTATCAGCATCTACTGTACCAATATCAAGGCGTATCACTTCAGCTGCTTCCTCACTATGTACCTGTCTCCTCTCTGATTCTACCTTTACTTGTAGGTCCGTCCACCTCCTCCACGTCCTCGTCTCTTCCTGTTCCACACCTCTGCAGGCCAACCGCTGAGGAGCATCCTTTACGTGACAGCAGGGGAGATCGGAGGTGTAGAGCACAAGTCACACAGATGGTCACGTGTGTGTACATGTTGGAGTACATATTCACTTTGTGTAGGTGTGTAGGAAAAAAACAGACTGAATTGATAACTGAGGTTTTTCTTGTTTTCATTGAACAAAACAGCAGAACATTTCAAGTACAACCAAATAATTGGAATAAACAGGCATTCAAGTGTAACTGGCAAAATAAAGCAATCGTGTAGTCGTATTATTTTTAACTAACGAGACTGAGAAGCTGTTTCTTTTAAAAGCTAAAGAAACCGGGATTTAGATAATGGTTAATTCCTGGGGGGAGATCAGAGAGTTGCACAGCCTGGGGGTGGCAGTGAAAAAGACTGAAGACCTGGTCCTCAACAGGCTTCAACAGTATTCGTAGAATGGCGAGGAGCTATTGGAAGAGTCTGGATATAGAGTGGGAACTAAGGAGATTGGTACTTTAGACAGAGTAGCTACAGAAGGGAAACTTATTTTGATGACTAAAAGAAAAGTGAACTGATTGCAGTGTTCTGAACTTTTTTGGGGGGTCTGTTTGTGCGAACGCAAATGTCCAGAGTCTTTCCTGCCAGCCCCTTGGAAACATTTCTTAGAAAAATGTAATCAGAATTAGCCCATGTAAGAATACAGCGGGCATAACCTCTTTCTTTCCCAGCAAGCAGACGCCACAGAATGTTTTCCGGAAATGTTCCTGTTGGTGTGAGCGCATCTGCCGCCGAAAGTCGCCCGTTGCGTTTGTCATTTTATGAAAAGGCAAACACCCGGAAAATGACTTGACCCAGTTTTTCCTGACATTTTCCAGAGTCAATGTCTGAAAACAGCTCACAGTGGAGACGTGTTGACGACAACCACGCTGCCATTTGTGTGACCATTTTTCCATCACTACTCGTGCGTGGATGTAGCTTGGTAGCTTCCCTGCTCTGTTGGTATTAATGCTCTTTTTAAAGCTTGCTCAGTTTTGAATCGCATGTGAACAAAAAACACAACCACCGAAAAAAAAATTGTATATAGTTGAACTCACCGATCACAGCCATTGTGATTAAAGAAAGCTTTTGGAAAAAGCTCAATGACTCGTATCGAATACTTCCCTCCAATTTGAATTGTCTCAAATCGGAGCAGATCTCCAACAAGACAGTTCAAATGTAGTGACATCAGCTGACACAGCATTGGTACAAAAGACTGAGAAAAAGAGTGCTTCCCTAGGCGAGCCAAGTATTGATTTTTCAAGCCGACTGTTTTGTTTATGTTTGGCTGACAGACGGATCCTCGAAGGAGCGCAGCTGAGAGTCGAGGGAGACGGGAGATGACAGCGGTGAAGGGTGAGCAGGAACAAAAAAAAAGAGTGTGGAAGGAAGAAAGATGTTTAGTTGAGGATGAAACAAAGAGGACAAATGTGAGGGGGAGCGGGCAAAATCTACATGAGGTGAGAGACACTCTGAATACAAATCACTAAAAAAGACATGAAGAGAGGCATTTGTTATCCGTCTGTATTGGATTCACACACGAAAACTTCCTTTCTCATCATCATGTCGGGAGACGACACGATGGAAATGTTGTAACCGTTCATTTCCACCTGCCCAACTCAATTTCCCTCTGTGCCAATAAAACGCGCGACCTTACTTTCCTCTCTTCCCATCTCCCTCTGCCTTTTCCCTTTCTTTCCTCCAACATCGTCTCTACTCTGCCAAAACACCAGTGACCTGTCTGCCACAGTCGGTCCGCCCTCACATCAGCATCTAATGCGCCGCACTGGAAGGAATTCAGCGGGAATTATAGTTCCGCCGGACGCTATTTACTGTTATAACTACAGAGAGAGTCATTGAGGAGGATTAAGCCACAGGTCATCTCATATCTGACTGCCAATTGTCCCTTTTCAAGTAATCAGGGCCGCAGGACTTTTAGTGCATCCGCGGGGTTGTCGGAACGATCGGGGAAATGAGCTCTCCACCGGGAGAATTCACGCGAACGCCACCTCGGGTCGGAGCAACAACTCAGGCAGTCGCCAGAGGGGTTCGGTGCACGAGTTGCAGATGTCATGCACAGAAACATAAGCAGAGGAACCAGAGTGTTTGGTTGATGCGTCAAAACTTTTGATTAATGGTGTCAATTAACGTGTTGCATGTAACTTTTTTTTTCGAAAGTTGTAGTTGTCCCTGTAGAGTGTCCTGGATTAATTAGAAAAATGTATATTTATTAAAACTGATATGCCTGTCACGCCTGGCCCCTTTTTCTTTGCTCTTCGTTATCATGCAGATATGGAAAGTGGTGTTGAGCTGTTGTTCAAACACTCTAAACACGCGACACATTTTTGTTCACAGCGTCCTTGATTTTCTCTCATAATGAAACCGCTTGCTGTGGAAAAAGAAAAGAAGGCATATAAGGTCTTTTTAAATGAATGGTCCAACAAGCCTGGTGAGGATTGTTCGCTCACACAGTGCGAGCAGAGGAAATGGATCTTACATTAAGCAGCTCTGCTGAAATCAGCGAGCTCGGAAAAAGTACGCATTGGGCGCTGCCTCATCTCGTAAAGGTGTCTTGCTTTTGCCAGGTTTTCTTTCTTTTCTTTTTCTTTTACGTCTAAAAGAAACACACATACACACACACACTCACAGAACCACACACACATACACACACACACAGAACCACAAGCACACACATACACACACACACACACCTTAGTCATTGTCGATTCCGATCGTGTACCTTTCTCGGTGTCTTTGAAGGAAATCGACGACCATGTTTCTTCCGCTGCCCATGTTGACTCACTAGCTGTTTCTCTTTTCGGGTCACAACATGCCGAGCGTTGTGTTAGCATTGTGTGAGCACAACCCAGCTGCACACTTCGTACAGACTGAGTCAGTTGTGTTGTGTAATCCGCACGGGAGTAAAGAAGAACAACCGACATCTGGAAATTCATCCCTCATGATTATTCGTCGACATTCAGCGGCTGGTATTCGTATATATATATATATTTTAATGTCCAGTGCGTTGGTTAACATGAGGTTGACATTTGCAAATGTTTGTTAAAACGGTAAACCAACATTGTAAAAATGATACCCGTTAAACATCAGCATGATTGCGTTGTAATTGTTGGTGTGTTAAGCACAGGGAAAATGTACTTAACGTCACATGAAATGTTCATGAAGTTGGTGCTCTCATCTTCATGAAGGATGCAACATTGTGATGATTGTGAGAAGTCAGATAGTTTTTTTATTATTATTATTTTGCATTCCGTCTAGTCCTTGTCTCATACTTTACTGCATGCTATACCACTAGCAATTATCTTAGAAGACTCAGTGGGATATCCTCTGTGCATATATATATTTCATAACTACCAAAAGGTATAGTAAATCAAAGATTTCATGACAAAAATATGTTGTTGGAATTCAGTTTGTCCTGTATTTGCTTTGGTGGACTAACCGAATCAGGAATTTCTGTCATTTCCTTTCATAATTGATAATACATTTTCCATAAAATGTAACTATCTATCTACCTATCTATTATCATGTAAAACGATTTGTTGATTATGTTAGGGAGTCAAATACAATATTCCATGACATAGGATTTCTATACTCCGCTAGCCTGATCATACCATTAATGTCAAGATAGGAAAAAGCGGGTAATTCTAGGAAGAAATGAAGAGAAACCTTTCATGGGTCCACTGTGAACTAATTATGGGGGAAAAAATACGGCCATGAGCACAGAACATTATGCTGTAGACTAAAGCTGTCCTCAGTATGAACGTGAAAAGGTTTGGTTTTACGAGCGGCTCTTCGTCTGCTGTTTGGAGATACTTTGGTTTAATGCCAGGCGACACTTCGACTGTGTGCAGTGGTTAGCTCATTGAAACCAAGAACAGTAAAGTAGTATCTGTTATCGCAAAAAGTAGACTACTTTAGTAGTAAGAGAGTAAAAGGAAAAGTAAAATTGTTGCTGCCACAATGTCATGGAGACAGAAATGACCCCGATTTGACGCGCTTTTAGTGACACTGACGGGAAAAGCTGCTGCATTCAGCTCCTGTTTTACTCCTCGGTGGGGAGAAGCACAGAGAGCCGACGGATTCATTAGAACACGAGCGTCTAATTAGGGAAAATCTGCTTTTCATGTCACTCGCCGAGGAAACCGTTGTTAGTGCCGTATGCGAGAAAAACACGGCTTATCTGCCATTTGCAGCAGACCGCGCCGATGAATTATAAATTCAGAAGCCACAGATACAGGTTGTTGGGGGTTTTTTTTGCTGTCAATCACAGGAGCTCATCATTACGGCCCACAGACCTGCTTCCCACTGCTCTGGACGTTCCGCACATTCACAGCAGACCACATGTGATATGAACTTGCGTGCGTGTAAACATCTGAATAGTGTAACGCGCCGTATGAAAAGTCATCAACTGTCATCCACGCCGCCCTTCCTCGGGGGCCGCGGTCGCTAAAGAGGCACAGCGGTGGGCGGGACTGACAGAGGCGCTCGGCACAGGTCACAGCTTGTTTTATTTTGAATTCAAATCAAGAGGAAGAGGGACAAGGATGCACACTGATAAATTACAACCGGGTATCGCTACACATTACCTGACAACATCACAATATCTCATAAAAGCGCTCTTGACAACAGATCCAACGTTACAAAAGGAAAACAAAGGAATAAATAACAGCACAGGAGCAATTCTCCGCCACAGTAGAAGCCCATCTATAAACGTAACGAAACAGGAAATAAGAGATTTGGCAAGAGATGGTGATATTTCCTATTTGCTAAATTGTGTTTGATGGAGCTACAAAGGCCGGCAGCTGAAGCAGTAACTTGCAAGGGGGGGATTGTTGGTCTGCAAAACAAAAAATTAAAACAAACCAACAAAAAGAGAATAAGATAAATGAAAGAAAAGCCCCCCCCCCCCCAAAAAAAAAACTGCTAATAAAAGCTACTACAATGCGTACACACCAAAAACTAGCCTGGATGCACAGATCTATGTACAGCTTGGGTCACGAGGGGATTTCTGGATTTCAGATGTATAACACAGGTCATTGAAAATGTCATTGAATGCGAGCTATCAAACAACCATGATGGAAAAATTCATTTCTATCAACTTAGGATGTAATGTGGACGCGGACGTTGGCATTGAACCTTCCCCCCCAAAAAATCTTTGTATATAAAATGTGTTACAGTAATACAAGACCATACTGACTTATTTTGGGTTGGAATGTGATGTGATGTGATGTGTGTGTGCGTGCGTGTGCGTGTGTGTGTGTGTGTATGTGTGTGTGGCCTATACACACAAACAAAAAAGAGTCAGAATCTCACAGAGAAGAAGCGCGAAATTCAGCATTGACGCGTGCCTTTGTACAAAGTAGTTGCCTGCTAATCACATACAAAACATCCATACACTACAGTTAAAAAATTGATTTATCATGACAGTCAATAAATAATAAAATTAGAGGAAGGTAAACATGGTAACGAGACAGCAGACTGTGTGCGTGTACGTGTGTGTGTGTGTGTGTGTGTGTGAGTGTGTATCAGCAGATGATGATGATCCCAGGAGCCCAAAAGATCTGGGGAAAATGCTCTCGAGAGAAAGAGCATGTAATAATGGGCAGACAATATGGCAGAGCATGTGCTTGTGAGTTTCCATGTCTGCATGCACGTGTTCAATCTATACTGGCGTTATATATGTCGCTGCTGTGTTAGTGTGCACCTCTTTTTGTCTACATTTTCTACATATTCTCCTACATGTGTGTGTGTGTGTGTGTGTGTGTGTGTGTGTCCGTGTCTGCACCCGCCTGTGTCTGTAATGCATTTCTCCGTGTGTCTGCATGTGTTTGCAAAACAAACTGTCAGCCGTTTTCGGCTAACTCAGTGGCCCTCGCCGCTCGGCGGTTTGGGGTCGTGCTGCTGCGGCCCCACCACCCCTCCGGGAAGCCAGGGGGAGACGGAGTGCGAGGTGGTCTGCTTGGCCATGCTGTAGTGGCTGATCACCGTGTAGAAGCGGCCCCTCGAGTTGGCGTCCTGGGCGGCGTAGTAGGCCTCCAGGGAGGCTGGGATACAGCGCTTGTGCTGCGAGGGGGGGGGGGGAGAAAGGAGACAGTGCGAGAAACATTTATTGAATCATTCGGTGCTAAAAAAGTGCTATATGTAGCCTCTTTTTTATATAATCAATCATCAAGATAGGATTGTGACACTAAACGATGTTATTGGTGCAAATGCATAGTGTCCTCTAAAGCCCGTCACTTAGCCTGGCACGAGCCTCTTCAAAAAAAAAAACGGCCTCAAACCTAAAAGACAGACCTTTTTTAATCACGTTTTTTATTATGAAGAGGGGTGCGCGTACACTTACAACCGTGTGTGTCGTTCAGTTGTGCATGTGCCATGTTGTTTGTGTGAGCGACTGTGCGCGCTGGCCCCGTTCCTTCCGTCCGCAATTTTGCACCTGGTGCACGTGCATGTGACACTGCTAATAATACCTCTGCTGACTGCAAGTCTGAGCCCCTGCAGAGGTTGTGAGCCTCAAACTAGATTTATTCCACCTAAAAAAATAAT
This sequence comes from Scophthalmus maximus, assembly GCF_022379125.1. Lineage (NCBI taxonomy): Eukaryota > Metazoa > Chordata > Actinopteri > Pleuronectiformes > Scophthalmidae > Scophthalmus > Scophthalmus maximus. The sequence goes on from NC_061516.1 coordinate 20,688,163, forward strand.
AATAAAAAAAAGCGATTTGACCAGGGACTTCCAAGGTGACCTCTCACAAAGTACTGTGAAGCTTTCTTAGTGCAGTGCAGCGGAAATCTCTAAGTACCAGGGAGGAGAGGAGGATGGAAGCTGCATCTGTACGATGGGAAACTTTAAAGATTCCACTGTAACACAGCACAACAGCAGATTGTTGCATGAATATGGCTGTATGAGACATTTTCTTTTTACGACCTCACCCGATTGGATATAGCCTGGGAAAAATACGCACCAATCAGCAAATTTTTATCATAGTTTTTTTTTATTCCCTCTTGCAAACGGGTCTGGCCACTTTCTCGTTGAGACCAATTTCCACTCGTCCTGACGAAACTGGTCGGGCCAGTCACAGGCATTTATCTGAAATTGGGTGTTTTCTGATGCAAAGACTGACGGAGCCCAACGGGCACGCTGAAGCATTTTTCGTTAACGACCAAGATGACAGCCGCTGATGTGGAGAGGTCCGCCGAATCTGCTCTCCACCATCATGAAACGAACCGGATGGTACATTTTTCGCTAAAAGCAAAACAAACAACTGCTGCATGCTGCCGTCTCTTCGACATTCTTCTGTCCTTGTCACAAGCTTCGGCGCTCTGATTAGTTGAACGTCTGTTCTTCGAACGCTGATAACGCCCCTTGGAAATGGAGCTTCAAAACCAATTCGCAAATGCAAATTTGTCTGACAATAGAGGCTAATGTGGATCAGGAGCCAACCATGATGAGGTAATTAATGTGAAATAGGCAGTGAGTCTAATTTGTCTAATTTTCATTTAATAGTCAACATGGCTAATGACATACGAGATTGGAGTCTCTTTCCTTGGTGTCTGTGTCAGGGAACCAAGGCGTATTGATTACATGGGTCATGGTCAAATCACTGATATCAGTGATTGATGACTTCTCGTCTGAAAGGCCTTGTTATCTCCTTCCTGTATCATGACCTCAGATATTGGTAAAAGTTTGGTGGGAGTTTTTTGTTTTTTTTGTTTTTACCCTTCTCCTCTAGGAGACTGGATGTTGAACTCACCTTTTATTTTTTGGTGAAGTCAACGATTGATCGTTCATTTACTTAAATGACACAGATTGTTGCCTAGTTACACCTGAAGTCACTTCTCAGTCAAAAAAGGCAAAAACTTAAAACTTTCACAGGTTTTAGCTTCTCAAAGGCGAAGATTTGCTGTTTTTTTAATAGTGTGTGTGTGTGTATATATATAGATATATATCTATATCTATATATACATAATCGTAGGCCATTAATTTATGTCATCCTGCCCTGGAAAGTCACAGTCTCGCAGTATATTCACATCGTCCTGTTTAACGTCTGACGTGCTGCGCTCCAACATCATCCATTTCCTTCAGAGACACCTGTAGCATACGCTAACTCTTCCAGATTCTGGCTAGTGAAAGGGAAATATGGCGAAAACTAACCAAACCAGAAAAATAAGTTTCACAAACAGTAATGAACGTTATCAATAGTTGCCTACTTATTTACGTGTGAAGAGGCTTTCCCTTGACCTGCTGCACAATCCTGCCCCCCACAGATGTTTGGTATATATGTATAAAATGATGGGTCTTACCTTATAAATGAATCCATCTGGGCAGGCATGGTCGTAGGTGAAGGCTTTATAAACCACCAGGAACACGATGCAGGCAAGGAAGGCCAGGGCCAGGATGATCAGAATTGTCACCTGGAGGGAGGACAAACGCTGGTCAGAGTGTGTGTGTGTGTGTGTGTGTGTGTGTGTGTGTGTGTGTGTGTGTGTGTGTGTGTGTGTGTGTGTGTGTGTGTGTGTGTGTGTGTGTGTGTATGTGTGTGTGTGTGTGTGTGTGTGTGTGAGTGAGATAGAGCAGTGATTCTCAGCCTGGGGGGTCATGGGATAATTTCTGGGGGTTGCCAGATGTTTTTGGAGATAAAAACTAATGTAATATCTTCAAAATAAAATACATATTCTAGACTGGGAATTATTTTTACATTGAGTTATCTTGCCAGTGACGAGATCTGCTTTAGAGTCGATGTTACGGAGTTTATTCGTGAGAGTCAAAGTCTGTGTGCATTTGAATTAGTTGTTGGAAGAAATGAAAATTACACACGTTTTTTGTGTAATTGGCTTCATGCGCCACATATAAACATGCCTGGCAGCTCAGGGGAAGACAGAACAAATTTAAGTCACAGAATGCATCATGTTCCTTATAACTAATTTGCTCTTCAAGTGAGAAAACACTCATAAAAACATTCAAAGTAGAGCAAAATTTTATCTTAAGGTTGAGAATAATGGCGATGCAGAGAAACATCTGACACCTCTGACTCCTTATCCGATCAGATGTGAGCTGCGTTACGCACTCATGACCCAAACCCGTCCGCTGAACGATGAGTTATTGGATCCACCCAAAAAAGACCTGTTATCATAAACAAAGCATTATTATCACGCGCACCAGCCCGATTCTTCTGGTGGGTCGTGACTCGAAAAGGCTGAGTGTGTGTGTGTGTGTGTGTGTGTGTGTGTGTGTGTGTGTGTGTGTGTGTGTGTGTCTGTGTGTGTGTCATAATGAATGGTAAGATGCCGCAGACTGAGGTCAATGGCTCCTCAAGGCAAGGTGCTCCTGTTGAGTGAGGTGATGGATGACTCAGGTTGTGACACTGTTAAAAACTACTTTATTTCAATGGACATGGTGCTGCTTGGTTTGAGACCTCAAGTCAGTGACGTAAAACAGGAGCAGATGAGAATAATAACCCCGCGCTGTTCTTGTTTTCTACTCGTCTTTGTTCAGTGTGTTTGTGATGCTACACGATAGGGGATTAGACCAAGACGTTTGCCTCAAATTGGCCCTTTACACAGCCACACATGAAACGAAATGTTGAATTCAAATACACTGTAGTGAAATGAATAAGCACAAGTTCCCTCCTTATTAAATTGCTAATGCCCTGCAAACGTGAGAGAACAAGGCTCATTAAAGCTACTGCAGACTTGTCTTGGTTTACAATGAAATCTCCCAGTAATCCTGAAAGACACTATATCACTCCCTGTTATGTAGATGGTGAAATTTTGTCATGCTTATTAGAGAGGATTTCATTATTAACAGCTGTGTTTCCATGAAGGCCTACAGAGTCGTGCCCGGGTTATGATTAATGATTGTATACATTTTCCGTGGACTATTACAATTCATTGATGAGATGTTTTTGCATTCACACAGAGTATATGAAAAGCAAATGGGCACCTTCTGATATCATTGTTTTTATTGAGTTCTGATCTCAAAACTTAGGGATCTAAGTGACTTGTCTAATGAGATAGAAAACAATACAAATACATTTTAGCCCAGGCCTCTTCTACTTTTTTACTATATGATATTATGATGAAAACAAAAATGCAATTTGAACGTAATGGTCCCTCAGGGAAAAATAACCACGTCTCAATTACAACATTATTTAGGATGCCCTTGAATTTTTCAATGGATGTTTATGTATTTAATATTGCAACGAAAAACTGAGTTTTACTTTGGTGTTGTTTTCCATTGTTTTTGAATCCGCATAGTTCCTGTCATCAAACAAGTGCTGAACGTCAGCAAGAAAAATCATCTATACTTTCTGAATGTTTTCTGCAAAAAAATCCTCTTCCTTTTCTCACTGCTGAGAAAACATCTTCATGGACTCTGCATTTTCTGACAAGAAGTTCTGAGTTGCTGAGTGTGCAAATGAAGCCATTGAACAGCTGCACCAACACAAAATATGTCATTTTAAAAAGTGAGACGAAATCAAATTGATATGGTCAACCTTTTCAAAAAAAGGAAGAATGAAATGTTATCTGTATTTAATACTTGGACAAGCAATTTGTTCGGAATCAAAATACATGCAGTGTGGAGAATGCTTAACAGCAGTCACGAGCAGAGCCAATCTAAAATGATGGAAATAACGCATTCATTTCTACACACTGATGCCTCTGTCTAGTTTGAGGTGTGAAATATTTTATTTCCACGGCAGGCCAGACCACGTCGTACTAAAGCAGATTACCATATGAAAGGATTTATTTCCTCCTACTCATGCAAATTAAGCAGAGGATGGCTGCGTTTTAAAAAATGGTATTGTCTGCTAAGTCATAAATGCCACTGTAGGTATGTGTGGTGCATGTATATATTCCTGCACGTATTTGCCATAAGAAAAAAAAAGGTCAGATTTACCTCAGCGAGCAAGTTAAAAAATGGTATGTAATGGATGAACATCTCTCCAATATCTTTCCATTTCTCGTCGGACACCAGCGTTAAAAAGCCATTCTCATTTTATTTGCTCTCTGTATGATCTATTACATGGGGGGGTTGTCGGAGCAATTACACATGGGCGTGATCATCAGTCTCCATCAGCGCTATGGGGGTGGACAGGGACACGCAAGTTAAGTGTCTGTTTACTCGGTGTCAACTGGGGGACACGACTCTGCAGCCTTGGTTGCCGCTGACACCCTCGGTAAATTACATCTCCCACATCACACACAGCGATGCATTAAAGGGACGCGCTTTAAAGTCACGGCGACCCGACTTTTGGAGAGGCAGCAGATGTGGAATGACTGATTAAGAGCCACCCTGACCCCCATTTGAATAGCAATGTACATAAAACGGGCTTATTAAGGAAAGGGATTAGCTTAAAAAGCTCCTCATATCATGGAGCGAGCGATGAGTGGTCTACGCGCTTAAGAGACCCAACTTTGCTCAGACACTTTGAGACATGAAAGAAAGACTGCAGTTGGTAATAACTAAGGGGATTTGTTCGTCTGCGCTAAATCTTAAATGGAGCAAGTTTTTCTTCTATATATGCATTTGTCAGACACTGACAAAGTCATTCCGCAGATTATTTATCAAACAGAATTGCCTGCTACAAGAACACATTGTCTGACCATTCTTTGCTTAAAACGAGGTCATGACACTGCACGTACAGTTCATGAAAGTGATCAGTAGAAGTAACCCTGGTATGCAGAGCAACGTTCAATGATTCTACACAGCAGCCCAGAGCAATAGTTGAAGCAGCGACACACCGGTTGTAATAGAAACGATCGAACTGTTGATGCAGCTGCAGCCATGTGGTGTAGAAGTCTGTTAAAAATCTCCCCTGACCTTTCTCCATTATTCATAATCTGGCTGAAATCCGCAGTAAACCGTAGTAGGGGGTCGTCAGGGCAACACAACATCTCGCTGGTGACGACGACTCCCTCCATGCATGAACCGGATTCATGCTATTGTCTGACGGTGTATGACCGACCTGATGCAATGTGCCCCTGTGCCTCACGCTGAGCATGAGCAAATAAACCGCAACAGAACAAAATCGAGTAGCGTTGACTAAAGCGTTGCCGGTTAACAGAAGGCTCTGATACCTCCCAGCGAGGGCAGCTTCTCCCACCCACATGTGATGGTTGTGTCATCACTGCACCAGTATGTGCCATCCTACAACACTATCACCACCGACACAACCACCATCCTGTTGGCTGTGCCACGCAGATAACAGACACACATTTGTTTTTCTTGGATGTAGGTAGACACGCTGCATGTGGCTATGATTTGGACAAAGAACAATGTGTTCTTGGTATATAAAAAAAGGAAGAATTGGCTGTAACAGCAGAGAGTGGATTGACTGCATGGCAGGTGACTGTGCCCGCTGGGTTTTAATCGTTTATCCCCGAAGCCACTCAGGGCTGATTGAAATCCCATGTTTCATGGCTAAGAGAAACACTCTGGATGCTTGGACGGCTTTTATGCAACAACGCACTTTAACATCATCCCATTAGTTCTGTTTTCCAAAAATGCAATTGCCACTGACAAAACAAAACATCACGATGAAGGGTGAAACCTATAGGGTTCAGCTTTTATTTAACACTTAGATCATCAAAGAATCTTCTTGATTTACGACGTGGAAATAAATAAACCAAACCCCCTCACAAAACAGACAATAACTACAATCCTTTCTTCAAATGTTAGTGCCCAATTACTTTTCACGTCAGGAACTTGAACAATAGAAAAAAAGAACAGTAACTGTGGGATGTGCTACGTCAGGGTGGCTCTCTACTTCCAGCCTCCAGAGAAGTAATAGCCCCAGCCAAGATATGGTCAGGTGGTAATAACTCCCTGTAAAATGGTGACTTGGTCATTTTTACCCTGTGGTTTCTGTATAGATGAAATTAAGCTTTAAAGGTGCCAGTAGATGGAGTTGGCACTTTTGAGAACAGAGTCAGACTAAGTGTTTCCAGTCTTAATTATTATTATTACTGTGAATGTCAAATTTTTCCTTTTTTCCAAATTTACCTTAAGTATATATAGGCAGAATAATATCTACTATTACTTTGAGCTACAAAATGTCAGAAAAATTGAAGAAAACCACAATTTATGGTATCGTATTGCTTGATTTGTCCGACCAACATTTCAAAACATATCCAAAAAATCTTTACTTTTACTGAAATGGCATTCGCCAAATTTACTAGAGATTATTTAAATGTGAATATTTCAAGCCCTAAGTGGTTCAGAATCAGGAGAAGTAGCCCAAGTAGGAATTGAACATTATCTTCCATGGCTCAAATTTCAAGTCTGAATGTCAAACTCACATTTTAATGTACAGTATTCAAAACCGAACCATAAACAACACATACGATTTGTTCTATTGTTGTTGCAACAGAGAGTCTTATCAGTGAAACAACAGGCAGCTGCAGACCGTCGTGGATTATGGGGAAAGGCAAACAATCAAAGCAGATTACAAAAAAGATCCAGCGGGATTGTTCTTCTGTTCCCCGGCTTTCTCATCCGTGACTGCAGATTAAGCATCTCCCTTTCACATATTGTTTATGTCCACCCACATTTTCACACCTGCGACGACACTGAACGTCTTCAAATCGTACGGAGAAAAAAGACTCATGTCTCATGGGATTTCCACAATAATCCATCTGCCGTTAATTATTTATTGTTGCACGGTGCAGCGTGAGGTCAACGGCAGTCTCCGACAAAATGGATCTGCTTTTTTCACGGCCTATTTCACCGCCATCCAACATATGATTCCTGTCCTGTTTTAGAATTTTTTTTTTTCCTATCGTCATGCTATGTTAGCTCTCACCACAACACCCACACTCTCACCGCTGGAACTTGACAGGCCATATGGGGGAGCAGACACCTCCTCACTTTCACTCAAGGAAAAAGAGGAGAATATGTAAGTGTGTGTCTGCGAGAGAGAGAGAGGAGGGGGAGGTGGAGGTGGGTGTGTGACAGGAGAGGGATGCGAGGGAGAAATGATGCTAATAAAAACAGATAACAGAGTGACAGAGGGAGCAAAGTGAGAAATAAAGGGGGAGATGACAAGAGACAATAAAGCAGCGAGCGAGAGGCGGACAGAGAGCAAACGACAGAGATCCGGGGGCAGATGGAGAATGTCGTTCCCTCCCTTGGTAGCAGGCAGCGGAGACAGAGAGGCAGACAGGCAGAGAGACAGACAGGCAGAGAGACAGACAGGCGGAGAGGCAGACAGGCATAGAGGCAGACAGGCAGAGAGGCAGACAGGCAGAGAGACAGACAGGCATAGAGGCAGACAGGCAGAGAGACAGACAGGCAGAGAGGCAGACAGGCAGACAGGCAGAGAGACAGACAGGCAGAGAGACAGACAGGCAGAGAGACAGACAGGCAGAGAGACAGACAGGCAGAGAGGCAGACAGGCAGAGAGGCAGGTGGGCGGCAAAAGCAACGGGACGTCAGTTGATGCATCGATCAATCCACCACTAAAATGCACAAACAGCTATTTCTTCATTCATCCTCCTGTTTCTCCTCTGACACCTTCTTAATAGCAGCACGAAGGAAGAGCAGTCCTCCAGTTTTTCCACGGGTTATTCTCTGCTCTTTTCGTGTTATCCACAGTGAAGCGTCGCGCAGCACACGGAAGATATGCTGAGCTGCACGCACCCCCCCCCCGCTATTAATATCAGATGTGAAGAGTTCTAACATTAAATTGCTTTCATCTGGGCTGTAATGATCTCGAATGCCTCGGGGGAAGTTTGTTGATTAATGAAATTAATGAACTTCATGACGGGTAAGGCTCGCGCGGGGAGAAAGCCCCTCCCCTTACTTAAAACGCTTAAAGGTCAGATCGCAGCAAAAAGCCAGTACACGTTCCCCTGATTTAACATCCATCATTGAAGGACAAATAAGGGTTGAATGCCCCTTTTAAAAGATAACTGCGGGTTATTACAGTTTGGGTCTTATTTTATACCATTTATCCATCAGTTCTATCCATAATAAAAACATTGTCCTCACCAAGTTTAATTTCTGACCATTCAGAAAGCAGCTGCATCATTAAAAATAGGTCAGAAGAGACGAGCAGTAATGACAAACCATTACTAACTACAGTTACTGTTAACTGTAAATCTAGAGATGGAGCAAGACGTCAGCGGAAGGAGGGTCACACCGTTTGAAGAACAATTACAAACATCATGTTTAGCCATAATTGTTGCAAAAAAAATAAACAGAAATAGTAGTTGCATTTAAGATTTTTTTTAAAAAGGGATCATCAGCCTTCCTATTGTCTTTGTCCCGAAGAGACCCCTAAGGTGATTGTGACAGGTAAGTGACAGCGTCAGTTGCAGCAGGTCAATTACCAGCATCGCAGGAACCATTGCGACATGTTTTCTGTTGTTGTTGTTGTTGTTGTTGTTGTTTTGAAAACTAGTTAAAATCAATGTCCTTTGTCGGCTTCAACCACCTCTGGGGATAATGTGAGTCTCTGCCACTGAAGTTTTTTTCTTCAAATCGACTTATTTTTGGATTTGTGGTCCCGTTCTATCACAACAGATACAGACAGTGGAGATACATGAAAAATATAGGACACAGGGTTCACATGAATTGGTGCTGAGATCTTCTCTTTCACATCAGTGCAAATCGTATGTGTTTTGGTATTGTCTTTTTTCTCTCTCCCCGTTCCATCAAGCTCCACGTCGCCCTTCACCCACAACCGCGAGTCAGCTGTAGAGACGTTTTCCAGCTGCTAATACTAACTTGACGCCTCGTCGCGAAAAGAGTGGAAGACCGAAAGCTTGTTTGTGTATTGAGCTGTGAGCGTAGACCCCTGACTTTACTCTTCTCTGATTGGTTAGAAGACAAAGGCATGCTCAAAGGCCTTCGTTAGCACGCCTCTCTGCTTTTTGGAGCATATTTCAGCTAAAAGAAATCAGAATAAAGTTACGTACAGTAGCTGTAATATTATGAAGTACATCAGCTGTTGATACAGCTCAGCTCAGAACATTAAAAATGCACAGTTAAAGTAGAACCAATCCTCTCCTAGTGTATCTCTGACCCCAGAGCTGCAGGACCCAAACCCGTCATTATTATTCCTATTATTAATATTAATTTTTTTTCTTTTTTCTTTCATCCCCCTCTGGAAACGCACCAATCAGTTTCGCTTCAGGATTCAACAGCTTCCTGCTGAAGTGTCTAATCGAAACACTAAGCCCTCCCAGACTTGGCGCATGTATAAGCGTCCAAGTCAGGGATCAGAAAGCTACATAAAAAAATGCAAATGGAATATTCTCTTATCCTCTTGAGGCAGTTTTGGCAGTGGTGAAATAAATGAAGTGGGTCAAAAGGATACCTGTTAGGGGAAGTGGGCGAAAACCAGAACTGATAAGTGAAAGGTCGCAGGTCTCATCCCTTTGTATCCTCGAGCAAAACCCCCAAAACCCCTGTCTACTGTCCATGTACGTGGAAGATAAATGTGCGGGTTTTATTATCAAAGGTGATGGCATTAGGTAAATGATGATAATTAATAAATGGAGTTCAGCGATCTTGTTTAATGCCTGCTTTGATGATGTTTGAAAATTAAGAATTGAAGTAGCTTGGCACAAGGCGGCAGCGGCCATTGTGGCTCCGAACTAGAATGTTTTTCAGTGGCAGATAAAGCTTTATCTTCCTTTACAGTAAGTCCATCCAGTTTGAGTAAAACTCCTGCATTCCAAATCCTGCTTAAGTACAGGTCCTTGCCGATACGCAGCCCTAGTGATTACTTTCTACCGCTGTGGGTTTTACACTTACGCTCAGATGCTGGCATGTGATGTGTCCACACAACAGAGACATTCTTTGCTGTATTTGAGAAGAGCGCAACGTTCTTTTAAAGATGTTCTATTTTAGACAGCAAAAAAGTCCTGCGCGCTGTCCTTCCTCCCGGAGAATCTCTGTGGGGTTTTTCTGCCAGTGGAACAAAGAGAACTCCCAAAGCGCCGATCGTTCGGGGAGCCGGCAAACCTCAGAGACGGGGGCAGAGGGATGTCAAGGAGACCGCGTTCTGGGATTTGATCTCTCGAGGACTGGCCATCCGGTTGAGACAAAAGAAGCAGCTACGTACAGAAGTGTGGCAACAAAGCGCAAACACTCCACTGTCCAAGTGCATCACGTCTCAGACAGAAACACGAGCTGTTAAAATACCGAACCTGAGAAAAAACAGATGGCGCGTTCGACCTGAAAAGGGACACATTCCGTACAGAAACAAACCGGAGGCCTTCAAGAGTCCTGACAGTCCACGAAAAGTACAAGCGTCACACGTGCAACGACTGATTTATACGGATTAAAGTCATCTGATTTCACTTTTTTTTTCACATATTAATCACCTTAAACCGCAGGATCCCTCCAATATTAGGCAATTTGAATTGTCGTAATCAAACATTTCTTCTGTAATCCTGAAGAATCCAGCTGCTCCGATTCTTTCTTTGGGAGATGAGAGATTTAAATCCCGCGCGCTGAAAGATTACACGCCGACTTTCCATGGTGACTTGGCCTATTTTTCTCCCTCAAAATGATTTTAAACTAAACATTTTTTTATGGGAAAATTAGGATTACAATCAACCCATATGTCGTGTATGGGTTAGCTTTCGTGAAGAACAGGCCTTTTCTCAGGAATAATCCTGTTGGGGCAACAAGAGGCTAAATGTAGATTGAAGACGGTCTGACTGCACTGGAATAATAAAGTTACTCTCTGGGCGTGTGTGTCTGTATAAATCATAGAGCGTCATTTTGAATTTTCACCTGCTCTTCTCTTTTGTATTAAGAGGCGTCATTAAGAAACATCAAGTTTATGCCTCACACGCAGAAGCCACAAGCTCGGCACCGAGTCAGACAGTGCATGTTCAGCAGCAGATAGATGCTAATTATGCTAATGTAGCCCAATTAAGCAGCGTCTCTATGGAGACAAAACTTCAAAAGGTTTTTTCTCGCAGCACACTGCCACATTGGTTAGAGACTCCGCTCGCAGGAGAATGTGCTCTAGGGGGGTGCAGACTCCAAATCCAATTGCAGGTGGGCTTAAAATGCCAGAGAAGAGAAATGCAAAGTGATAGAAAGGGTAAAAGAGACAAAGACATGAATGCATAAACAAGGCCACAATGGATGAATATCGTCTTGTGCGGCAAAAACCCTGCAGAACGCTCCTAAAATATGATCTGCACCAAGGAAATAAACCACATGGAGCGATAATGACGACGTCAACGTCAAAAGGCATCCTCAATAATGTGAACACACGAGCGTGCGCACACACACACACACACACACAAATGGACTTTAGTTGTGAATCAGTGATAAGTCCCTAAGGAGACACTAAACATCTGTATTAGATTTACTAATCAGCTCCTACTCTGCTAGATGGAGATCTTGCAAAAGACAGAGATATTATTAATGATGCAGATCCGCCTTCCAACACACACACATACATACACACCTAAAGAGTTGTTTACATCACAAGACAAGGTTCATTATTCTAATGTCTCCACGGCTCTAAGTCTCATGGGTGTTTTTATGTTCCTACAGTCTCTCTCTCTCTCTCTCTGTGTGTGTGTGTGTGTGTGTGTGTGTGTGTGAGAGAGAGAGAGGTAATCTGAATCTGAAATCTATTTATCCATTGCAGAGCATAACCAATAATATCAAACTTTATCAACACTATAGTCAACCGGAGGTTGGTTTAATACCGGGTTTCGATACATATCCCTATAACAGCCTTTTTCAAATCCAGCTCAAAAGTACTGATTATACTCAGATCTGGGCTCAGCAGGTGTCGATGTTTTCCACAACACCAAGATGTTGGACCTTCCAGATATATCTGTAAATTAATCAATGAACCAAAAACTCCTTGACTACACAGGATGATCTGACTTTTAAAACCACACGTCTGCCACGTTTCAGTCACTTAGTAGAGATCTGTCTTTACTTTGTCTGTTAATCTTGTTGATGTCGTGAAACAATAATACATGAGAACTTTCAAGAGGGATGAATTTTCATCAGCATTAATTGGTCTTGTTTTCTTGTTCTCCACATGAAACGTTATAGCGGTAGTCTTATCTTACTACTCTCTCCGTAGCAGTATAAATTAACATTATGTTTGGTACTGCTATACTTTTTTCTTGTTTTGAGTAATATTTCAACAACATTTTATGCTGTTATATGATCTTATCTTATCGAGGGCAATTTACAATGAGTAGAAAACTGGAATTAGTTTCAGGTTCTGGATCAACCAACTTAAAAGGCATGGAATGCCAATCTCAGAACCACAGGGGACTGACAATCCTGCTTTCTTAACACTCTGATCACACAGAAGAAGTATGAGAAATAGAAGTTGAGGAGACAGATATAAAGGATTTAGAGAGAGTAGATGGGGTGATTCGGTGGGGAGAGGGAAATGATTCTGTGGGGAGAGGGAGGGCGTGAGGGTTTGTTGTTTCGAGGAGAAGAGCTTCAGGGGTAAAATAGATGAAGGAGCGATACTCTTTTTTTTTTTCCCTGGCATATTTTACTAGTTATCAAAATAAATGGCATAGATGATAATTATGAGCACAGGCAGTGATCAAAAGCAGCCAATTTACAATATTTACACAATAAATTTAAAATTTATGAACTGCCAAAAAATATATAGAAATTAAGTATAATAAATTCACAGAATTTTTCATGAAGTATTGACAGTGGAACAAGGTCTATCTGTCAGCCAGAAGTGAGGTGTCATAGAGTTTTATGGCTCGTGGCAGGAAAGATTTCCTGTAACGCTCCTTGTGACAGCGAAGCTGAATCAGCCTATGGGAGAAGGAGCTCCGCTGTCTGTCCAGTGTGAGGTGGAGAGGATGGTCCGGGTCATCCATGATGGATAACAGTTTGTTCATAGTCCTCCTCTCCACCGCAGCTTCAAGCGCGTCCATCTTGCAGCCTATTACGGAGGAAGCTTTCTTGATCAGTTTGTTCAATCTGTTGGCGTCGCTGGCTCTGATGCTGCTCCCCAAGCAGACCACGGTGAAGGACAGTACACTGGCAACAGTACACTTAAAGAAAGTTGGATTTCTACTAATATCCTAAAGACGATATGCTCTCAGCTCAGATGGACCTGAAAACAAACTGATATGTTGATATGTGATATGTGAAAGTCTGGCTGAGACATTAGAGGCTGTCAGATTGCGTGGACTTTTTGAGGAAACTCCCTTTACATGTTAACATCACACTGAATGGTTTGAGATCATATATATTTGACTAGTGCTGACTGGACTTCCCCTTCAAATGTTAGAAATGAACTTGAAAAATACTTGAACAAAAGTCGGGGGGCCTGCGTATCAGGATTTAATGCTGTCAGATTACGTGGACTTTTACACCATCCATCGGCCTCAGAAATGTTTTGTGGTGCGTCGGCACCTGAGTTATTCAGTCCAACAAGAGAGTTTGGAAGCAGCCGCCTCCGCTTATTGTTTAAAAAAACAAGATCTTAGATAGATCCGGCATTCTCTTTTCTGTAATCGCAAATTGGATTTCCTCCGAGCCTCCACCTTTGAGATAAAACGGGAACGAGAGCAGTAGGAATGTTTAGCTCTTCCTCGCGTCGACCGGGTAAGAGATGTGATTTGTGTACGTGTATTCACATCCGCCGATATCGACAGGCAGACGGTGAGTGAAGTCCGCTGTCCTTTGAGGTGCTGTTTGATTTGGGATCTGAGGCAAGAAGTGGAGCAGAACAGAAGCCATCTGGACTTTATAAATCATCCCGAATATCACTCGCACAGCAGCAGGGTCTGTCGTCTGTCTCTGTACTCACCCTGCCTGTCTGTCTGGCTGTGAGCTGTCTGTCTGTCAGCCTGTCTCGCACAACAGCTGTCACCGGGGACCTCTTTGCAGTGACAAATGACTCAAACTTGAATCGGCTTTCAGGCCTTTGGGACGGCCAGACTGACCCTGACCCGGAATGTGTTTGTGGTTCAGTGGAGCGTGAAGACAATTGCACGTGGCGGCACCATCCAGATGTTCGCTGGTTTCGATTTACAGTGATCGATTTTCCGCCTGTCACCAGCACACCCTCTTCCTGCCTGTTTAACACTGATAACTGATTTTGTCGCTCGCGTTTGTGATCCAAACTGAGCACTCGCAGCCTGAGCAAATTCATAATCGAACAAAGACAGCGTGTGTACTTCCAAGTGTGTGTGTGTGTGTGTTTGTGCTGTAAGATCTACGATCACATCTGGGTGGTTCATTTTTTATCAGGAGCCAATTTGGAAGAAAAAGATGCCTTTGAATATCAGCCAGCAGGAGCTGGCACTGTGAGAGCAGCGACTGTGAGTGTGTTTGTGTCAGACGCATCGTAAAACACTCGCCGGCGATGACTTTGATGAGACAGGAAGAAGGTGAACATGGCAAACGTGAGCTAGACCGACGATGAGAGGGAGAGGAGGTGAAGAAGGGGAGGATGGGGATGGGTGTGAGGAACGAGGAGGAGAATGGCGAACAACGACGCTCTACACTTTCTTCTCTTCATGGCGACATATTCTAACTTGTCTTTATCAGAGAAGTACCTTGATGAGAGTAAAATCTGTGATTTATTGCAACTGGAAACAACAAACTTTGTATTTAGAGCGACATAAAATTATTCTGCTGATCTGTTGAAACAGTGGTTGGAAAATATGGTAATTTCCGGGGGGGACAAAATAAACAATTAGCCTTAAATAAACAGTAATTTTAATTATGAAGATTTCATGAATGTAGATGACCACTGTGGGAGTTATTGCTTGTAAACAAGCACATTATCATGTCTGTTTATTTGAACACCTGTTGTCTCCAGAGAACAGATGCAGTTGCTTCCACGAGGACTGAAGTCGAGCAGACTGAAGAAAATCGCTCTTGACTGAAATCGTACCCACACTTCAACCGAGCGTCTGGTCACAGGCAAAATAAATCTGCACATTAACTAAATCTACACGGTCGGCGTAATAATCCAAATGATTTGTAAATAAGCATGGGAAGCTGCATTTGCAGCACATTGAATAATTTTAACCTAATTATTCGACCAAATGTACCGAAATATGTCGATGCTGATGTGTTGATACTCAAAGACTCGGGCGTTAAACACAAAGTTGACAGGTCGTCTTAATATGGACAAGTAAACGCACCATTTATAGACAATGTGTCGTGTTGGTTGTTGAGCTGCGATGTGCCAACTGCCATTTGCAAAGTTTGCATAAAACTTTAACGATTTTAATACATTTTACATTCCTTATATAATGTACACTCTTTATATTTGTATTCATTAAGCTAGCATATTTTTGCGGTTCTTATATTCTTACATTTGTGTTTGTATATATATATCTACCTACTACCTACCTGCCTACCTACATTCATACCTTCCTCCCTGCCTACTTACCTACTTGCCTGCCTACCTACCTGCCTACTTACCTACCTACCTGCCTGCCTGCCTGCCTACCTACCTGTCTACCTAACTATTTGCCTACCCACCTACCTGCCTACTTAACTACCTGCCTACCCACCTACCTGCCTACCTAACTACTTGCCTGCCTACTTACCTATCTGCCTACCTATCAACCAACCCACCTAGAATTCAGCCACTTTGACACGGTGTCAATTAGTTTGGAGTCAACTCTGAGTAAACCTGCAGTAAACTTGCAGTTTCCATTGGACTGGGTGAGTCCAACATCGTGAAAGGTGTTGGTTTCAAAAGAATGTTTCTCCCATTGCTTAAATGACTGGATTTGTAGCGAAAGGCTATTTTTCTAGGGCTTTTCTCCTTCGGAACGAAACATTCGCCATCGTCCAATCAATGGAAACGTTGTCAGACGAGACCACATCGATCAACCACTCGACCAGTCGAACTTCACTCCGACTTCTCTCCCTCCTTTAGCAGCACGCAAGGTTCAGAAGGTAACACTAGTGCCAAAGGTAAATCAATCCCCTTAGTCATGTGTGTGTGTGTGTGTGTGTGTGTGTGCATAAGTGTGGGTGTTTAACTGAGAGCACACAACGGCTATAACTCTCCCCTGCAATTAGCATAATATTAGTCATCCATACAAAAACAAGGGAGAACAACACGTGGAACAGGAGGTTGTGTAAGGTTTCGAACCGCAGCGGTAATTACCTCCACCCCTGACAAAGAGCGGAGGCCTTCTGTGGAGGCGGCGGACTGCAGCAAAGCTTTTATCTGTAGGCAAAGTGGAGGTAATAATGGGATAATTGTTTTGGACGGGGGCTGTGTCTCCCACTGCTATACCTGCGCAGGCCCCGCTAACTTCTGCTGCCGCCGCACGTGCTCAGCTTGGCAGCCACAGCGCCGTCACGAGGTCAGCGTCCGTGTGCACGAGGAGGTTTGGCGTGTGAATGGGAGTGTGAGAGTGTCGGTCCTGTCGGGGAGCGGTTGTGTGGGTTTTTTAAGTGTGTCTCGGGCGATTCCCAGGCCAAGTACATTGTGTTTTTTCTGGGTAGTGAGCCGCCCAGAAACCGAGCAGGACAGCATGAATTAGATCTGCCCTTCGTCAGTCTCGACACCTGCATCTCTCAATCCCCGCCTCACTGAGCCAGACTAATCCTCTCCTCTGCTCCACATTCTCATTTTCAGAGATGCCCTTCGTGGCATTTCCTTTTGTATTAGAAAGTTTGCAGCCCCCCCCCCCCCCCCCCCCCCCCCCGGGAAAGACGGAGAATGAGTTGCAGCAAAGGTCATGAGCTGAATGTAAACATGACACCTTTCTCCATCCTCAATTTCACCCTGAGAAGTATTGAGTTCATTTTAAACTAATCCATCGTCAATATTCAATGAAATTTCAATAAGGGGAACTTCTAACACCCTTAACATCTTCATATCACACTAGATATATTTGATTAATCATATACTTTAATTGCTGCCTGAATATTTTTTTTCCTTCAAACATTCAATCACTGGACATTGACCAATTACCATTATTTCAGTGAAATAACAATAACATATATTACAAGATCACTCCCCATGATGCTGTCATGAAGAAACGGCATCATTGCAACATGAAAAAGTTAGCAACTGCATGATTGTGATTATAAGCTGTGCATGCAAAGAGTATTGCGTCGCCCCCTCCGATGCTTTTCATTTCACTCGCTCCTGCTTTTATTCACAAGAACACGCCCATGACTAATTGTGTCACTGTGGCTGAAAGCTGCAGCTAAATGTCTGAACCTGTAGCATGACATTTCATTTTAAAGTAATGCTGCGTTGCACTTGGAAAAAAAACAAAAAACGTTTTTTACAGGAGGAGGCAGTAACATGAGGATGAGGGGAAGGAAATCGGCAGCAGGAGGAGAGAGGAGGAGAGGATGGAGGGTGGTAAGCAGGAGTAAGACAGTGTGGGCAGATTAGAGAGCATTTTACACTCTGAGCTCTTCATCCATCAACACAATCTGCGGAGCTTTGACGAGAGAAGAGATGTGCGAGCTTTTCATCCAGAAATGTTTGCTCTGCATTGCAAGAGCATGCCGTGCCCCGTACTGTGTGTGTGTGTGTGTGTGTGTGTGTGTGTGTGTGTGTGTGTGTGTGTGTGTGTGTGTGTGACATGCCTGTGTGCCTGCAGAATCAGCTCTGTCGAGGCGAGCTCTTCAGTCGAGAACCCGACCCCGAAAACAACTGACATCACACAAAACCACAGGGACCGAAATGCATTTCTGCCTGACAAAGCTGATGCGGCGCGACACGCACACGTCTGCAAAGTCCGCGGCGAACTTTTCGAAACAACTCTGATAAACATCGCTGCGACTCCGCATTGTACTGTTCGGCCACGTGTCCACACCGTGTCACAATTTGTCTCCGCTGCTGCGAGTGTGGTGGGTGAATTTGCACAACACGAAATGGTCGACAAGACACTCCCATCAATATGTTGAAGGTCATGTATTGTTCAGGTATTTAATTCATATATATATATATATATATATATATATATATATATATATATATATATATATATATATATATATTCCTATCGGTTTATCTTATGCATTAAAAGTTTCATTGCGTCGCATTATGTTGACAGGTGTTTCTATTATTTTGTCCACCCCATTCAAATAAAAACAAAAGACATCTCTCTGTATAATTCGATACAGTTCGAATCGACACCTCTACGACAGAGTTTCAATTCAAACTGAACAACATAAAAGGATGATTTGTTGTGGGGGGCTGCTGTAGACTGCATTCGTTTCAGCTGCGTGTACCTAATAAACTGTGAGAGCAAGTTGTGTCCATGTTTCCCAATGTTCTCCCAGTTTTTAACCTGTTAAATTTCAAATACAGCTCTGGAAGGACTAGACCACTTCCCCCCTCCCCTTAAATTGCTGTATTTGAAATCCATGAGGGCTCGGCTGGGTCTCAGTCAACTTCAGGGATGGAACATCGAGGATTCCTGACACGCTTTGCCCGCCGATGCTCCCATTTCCAGGACACCGACCTCATGGCATCGCTTTGAAGTGCTGCAGAGACCCAGGTGATGAGGTTTACTGCTGAACCTTGGCTGCACAAAGCTTCAGTGTAGCTGTGTGTGTGCGCGTGTGCGTGCGTGTGTGTGCGTCTCACACTGACAATTACACAGCCTCTCTCGGTGTCCTGTATCTAATTCCACCACCCCTCCGCCTTCAAGGACCTTTCACACCCTTGTTACACCTCCCATTTATTCGCACACACTTTCGACATTTGCACACCTCCGCTCGCACACCTTCTCTCCTCTTTCGCTCCGTCTCTGTCAGGGTTGCCATGGAGGGAGGTTTTTCTGTGCTGCCATGACAACGCAAGTTCTCTTTGGTCTCCCCTAACGACAGCAGAGTGGAACAGACAGAGCCTCGGTGACGTACGTGTAGTTGGAGCTGAAGTCCCCCGTTTCTAACCCTGTGGATCTAATCTTTGCGAGGGGGAGTGCAGTGGCGGAAGAAGTGCTCAGCTCTGCTACTCAAGTTAAAACTGCCAGCACAGCAACGTAAAGTGTAAAAAAGAAAAATACTGCTCAAAATCCTAAGTTAATGTACAAAAGCATTTAAGTACACATTCTGTGGTAGCATGGCCCCTGTGACTGTATATAATAATTATATGATATCAGATTTTCTTTATACTAATGCAACAGTGTATAAGCAGTTAGTTGAGGTGGAGCTGGTCCATCTACACAGATTGTTTTCTTAGTCTTTACATCCAAGAAGGAACACAAACAGAGGCTTACTATCTGAGTAAATACACAAGACAACACGTTGGACGACTGGTCAGCTAAAGACTTAAGATCACAATCTTCGCATATCGCACACGAGTTCATTTTATCAGCTGACTCTCAACACCAGCTTCCACCACCTGTTTCTAACCTGGGGCTCAGGCCCTTCCCACAGGTCGCCAGATAAATCTGAGGGCTCGTGACGTGAGAAATGAGAGAGGAAAGTAGAGAAAGGCTATTTTTTTTCTTTCTAATCTTTGCTTTTTTTGTGGATCATTTTTCCCCCTGAGAAGTTTAGAGGGGAAATCCGTCTTTGGTGAGACTGCTGACATCTGAAATGTGGCAAAGGGCACAAACAAATCTCTGTTCTGTTTTGTTTTGTGTTTTTGTTCCCAAGCCAAGAGTTTGGGAACCTCTGGTTTAACCATGAACAATGTGTCGTATTTTATAAACTCATCATGACTTTCAATGTTAAATAAACGTGACTACCAATGTTGTCTCTCAAATAACTGTAGTGGAGTAGAGTAAAGTCGCGCAGCGCGGAGTTAAGGACAAATACCACCAAATTTAAACCAAGCACAGATCTTGAGTAAATCTAATTTATCTTCACTGAGCAGGATGTTTGTGTCTGTATGAGATATTCATATTGTTGCCAACGCATCCCTTTGTCCGCCTGCAGTTCTGCTC
This sequence comes from Scophthalmus maximus, assembly GCF_022379125.1. NCBI lineage: Eukaryota > Metazoa > Chordata > Actinopteri > Pleuronectiformes > Scophthalmidae > Scophthalmus > Scophthalmus maximus. The sequence goes on from NC_061516.1 coordinate 20,708,322, forward strand.
GCATGTCTATACTCCTGCGTATTTGCACAGCGAACTCAGTCAGCTGCTGGTGTATTGCTAAACCAAACTGGCAGTCCGTCCTGGTCACGCTGATTTAATATTGGTGAGACGAGGCGCAGGAAATGTCAGATGAATAAATATCCTGTGTCCAATTCAAATGAGGATGACAGCACGAAAGAAACAAATGTTCAACGTGGACGACCTTTTTTTTCGGTTCATCACAGATTCATTGATTCTTACCTTAAGTCTCTCAGAGACCCCGTCGGTGAAGCTGATGGTGAACTCCTCCACCTTGGGAACCTTCAGCCTCTTCTTCTCTGTCTGGTACTCTGTGCGAGTTTTCACCACCACCTCCAGGAGAGAGAGGAAAACAGTTAGAGCAGTGAAATACGGAGGGACGCTGCAGGGCAATGTTGATTAGACTGGTGCATCGGTGGAACGGTCAAGTCACGACAAAAAAAGAATAAATATTAAAGTCACCACTTATGTTGAGCTTTGGATAGATAGATAGATACTTTATTCATCCCAAGCTGGGAAATTCCGGTGTAACAGCAGCACGTTTCACGAAGCACACTTTAAAAATATATACAATATATACACAAATAAATGTCAAATATACGAATTGCAAAAAAATATAGAGCATAAGAATAATACATTTAAGGAATTTACATGAAATATTAAGAGGGGAAATAGTGCAGTAGTACAATCAGTTACCAGTAGTGTGCAGAGGAACATGGTAACATGAAGGTGCAAATGTGCCGGGATTTATGTTTTATGTTTAAATATGCTTTATATTAAAAGATGTTGAAAAAGGGATGAAGAAGCATGTAAATGGTGGAATGTATTTAAGAACGCTATGCCCAGGGCTCTTGGCTATCGAGTAAGATGACCTAAAAAAAAAATCTAGTGCAAGTTTACATAAGCTCAGCTTTCAGTCACAGAAACTTCCTCGAGACAAAAGTGAAAGATGTTGCTGTTTTTGTTGAATACTTCCAAGTGTGCACAGCCTCGTCTGCTAGACACAAATGTGTTAAAATCTTTATGTATGAAGTTATTGGGATGTGAACTATATGATATCCACCATGAACTCACACAATCCAAAAGTACAACCTCTCTTCCTCACACCTTCCTCTCAATAAAGCCTTCATGTTGCGACCGTCTAGAGATACGGACTTTAAAAGGCCAAGTTCGAGAGATTTGTCTGCTGAGTTGTTTAAAAGTGATGAAGTATCCGAGCACTCATGGCATTTTTACATTCAGAGATATTTCATTGTGCATTCTTTAAATGCTGCTATGTGTTTACTGCTTCGTCTTAACAAAACCTGTTTTTGCAAAGCCCAGAATATCCTGAGCCTAATGTGACACTAAGCACATCAGGGGCTCAGACATCGTTTCACCGTTCACATTGTAATAAAGCAGAAATGTCATGGAGAGAGATTGGGACAAGTGCACCCAGAGGTGTAGGTAGGGATAGAGGCATAGCTTTGCAACTCTCAATATATCATGCCACATCCGCTTTCTTTGACTGCAAATAGGATGAAAACCTGGGCTTGAAAACAAATATTACACCGAGCACCTAGAAACCACCCTTCAGGAGACAATGGTGCCAGGCATCTGTTCGGGCTCCACTCTATCTTAATAAGGTCTGGTGCTCACAATCCAAACCCGCCCCCAGTCTGAAGGGAAAACACCCGACAGGCCCGACAGCTTTAGATGGGAAGAAAGAAAAGAAAAAGAGTCGTGGTAGTTCAGGGCTTGGCCCAGTGCTGTCAGTCTAACACTCCTCAAGCAAACAGGCTTTGAGCTCCGGCGGAAAAAGTAAGGGTGGAGAGGGACACGAGGAAAAGACCCGATGCTTCCTCAACTCTCTTCAACTCTCCTCAGTTTGTGTTTGGAAGGCACTGGTCGAAAAACAGTGGGTGGAGAAGGTGCGAGAGATTTTTCCACGGAGCAAGGCGTCGTCTCTTGTGACGCGCTGTAACCTCTGCCCTGTAGGGTGTGCGCTGACATGTTTCGTGTCGGTGTGGTTTGCCAGCTGCGTGAAGGCGGGGCAGCACGCCCATCCAGGGAGTCGGCAAGGCCGCTGAGAGAATCACCGCTATACCGGACATCACCACCGTCTTACGCCTCTCGCTGCCATCGAAGACCCATCAGGGCAAGAACAACCAGCACGCTGAGCAAAAAAAATCTGGATTATCCTCTCAGCTCTCATGACCTGTGACCACATTTACACACTTATAGGACCCTGTCGTCTCTGCCTTAGCTTATTTTCTTCTTTTGTGTCACCAGCATGAATTAAGAAAAGTTCTGACCAGTTTTGTTTACCTCCCTACTGCTTCCATTGAAGTCCCCACTGCTTTGTGAATTCACTGCATCAACGTGCAAAGAACTCTCAGCAAGAGCTGAAGGCCGCAAGTAGGTGCACTGGATGCAGTGCGCGGGGATTGGACCCCTGAGACTCCGGAGCCTCGTGGCTTTCTATCGCAGCGACGACGCACGTCATCATTTCTCATCCTCTAACTCGTTTCACAGTGACGTGTTTCAGGACCTCGCTGTTTAAACACACCAGCACTTTATGGTGGCTTCATCGCTCTTTTCCCCTTCCTCTACCTCCTTTATTCATATTACTTAATGAAGTGGCTATCAATCAGCCGTGAGCGAAATCTGCAGAGCAGAGTGTCTGTTTTCATTAGTCAGTTCCAAATGCTCGCTGGCAAACCATTAATTCATGAACAATAAAATCTTGTTTGACAAAGCTTGATGTAAAAGGAAGAAGAAAAAAAAACATTATATAAATGACGCAGCCATAAACAGTCATGATGACAGGGTGAATGACAACATAATTACAACACAATTACTTTAAAGAGGTTATAGGGTTGGGTCAGTCAGATTAGATTGGTCCATTACTTTGGTCCAGACCGAAATACCTCAGCAGCTGTTGGATGGAAGACCGTGACATTTACTACTGTAATACTGGTAAAACTATGAACAGTTCGTAGAGGATGGATTTCAATCGAACCCCAAGCTTCTGTGCCAAAGTCAGCGGTGTAACCCGCTAAGCTACGCAGGTTTCTGTCCTTAATTAGTCCTTTTTCCTGAGTGCTCTTTTGATCCTATTTCTTTCGTTGTCCAGTGTCAAGTTTGTTGTTGTTGTTGTTGTTGTTGACGATCATGAAGGTTTCCTGAGATGACGATGCATTTCAACCTTTATCCATCTTACAATTTACAGCATCGCAGCCTCACTGAGCTGCAACCCTGTTACGATTTCATCACTTCCTCCCCCTTTACACCGAAGTACAGGGTGTCAACAGGCCCGACGGGCACTCCTACATCGGTAGCAGGCAGGTAAAATGATTCGAGCACATTCAGACGCTCGGGCCGATCTGCTGCCGCTTTCCTTCCGAGAAATGTTCAATAAGCCGCGTATCGTTGATGCCTGCGTTTCATCCACTGTGACCTTTTTAATTTCTCCATGATTGACACGGTGGCTCCTTTAGATGTGTAATGAAGCCCCCACAATTAATTAATGTGTCGACGCGGCGGCTGCTGCTGCCGCCGCCACACACACTGTGATGCTGGACGTTTTCAAAGTCGACAGGACTCGATATACAGATTTAACGAAGAGGTTTTTAAGTTTTTATTTTTGCATTTGAGTGAATGAACAAATGGAGGAGTGACGCGTGAAGCAGCACAGAGAAACATATTTCCAGAAATGACAGTTTTGCTTGTTAGCTGCAGCAGGCCAATCTTTATTTGTGTGTCTCCTTCTGTCTGCCTCCAATCACAGTTATTTTTTAATTTTATTTTTTAGTTCATTCTCTCTGTGGAAAAGCTGTCAGAGGTTTTCTTTCCTCCCTGTCTTCCCACTGTGTTGTTCCTCAAACATGGTATCACTATGATTTCTGTTCCGTTTCTCATCCCCGAAGACTGAGCAGCGGGAGAGTTGGTTTTGCTGAAATGTTTGGTGTGGAGGGCAGCTGCAGAGATTTTTCTTGACATGTTTGATACCAGTGTTTCCTCGTGAATAGAACAGAGGGTGAAATCAATACAGAAAGGCCTGTGATATAAGGCCTGTGCAAAATAATATAATTTCAGAAGGTGTAATTATCCATATTTGAAATAAAGTTGAGTAAATCACCTTCATATACTCTTTATTGTGCATATTATCGATTTTAACTGCAACAAACCAATCTGAGTGCCGTCTATCGCCCTTTGCCCTTTGCACCACTATCATGAGGGTGGATCTGAGAGAGGACACGGAGGAAACATTTGCCCATGCAAAGCGCACAAGTGTGTCTATTTATGTCCATATAGACGCATATTATTATCTTCATAATGTGCCTTTAAAAAGGCGCGTGAAACCAGCAAAGACACTTGCGTCGCAAAAAAAAAAAGTTGTGAACACAAGCCTGCCGTTTTATCACGTCCTAAGTTGATATTGGCAAACGTAATAGCTAACACTGGCATATTCATTCACCCAGCAGTCATGGAGCAATATTATCACTAATGTGGAGTCATGTTCCTGGCCAGCTGACCGCTGTAAGTGTGGTGCTCGCTCTCTTTTAGCTCTGTTTTTGGTCTCCACCTACCTTCTTGGAGCTCTCTGACTAAAAAACAGTCGCCTGATGCATCTGCAAATGATGAAACAGTGAAGCCTCAAGCCCAATTACCAAAAGAACAATGAGCTGAAAGGTGCTTAGTTGAGTGGTAACTCTCTACAAGCAACACCTTAAGTGTTTATGCAGTCCTTTGCTTCATTATTAAGATTAAGAACTATTGATTATTGCTTCGTAAACCGTGTCAGGATGGCCGAGTGGTCTAAGGCGCCAGACTCAAGGATTGAATCCTTCCACAAGATTGGGTCTTTTGCTCTCCGAATGGAGGCGTGGGTTTTGAATCCCACTTCTGACACACACTTTTGCTGGATTTTCCAATTTGGAATTAATAAAGTACCCATCTATCTAAATGATAAAAAAAGCTTCTTGCCATAACAAATTGACTGAAGTCCCTCTGGAGACTAACGTTTGCACTGCTGGCGCTCCCTTTTTCCAGGTAAATAAGTCATTTATTTGGTTATTCCCTCCCCTCCTTTGAGGTGTAAATCAATGTGTGTGTACACAGCTCGAATGAAAATCAATGGGCAGCAATGAAATGCCATCGGATTACACGGTGAAAATTATACAGGGGAGTTGTTGATGGCACAACAACAACTTAAGATACAGAGTAAGTGTTTTCTCTTGTTGCAGTTAGATCCTTCAATTCTATTGTTTCCCGGTTACGGATTTATTACTGTCACACATTTGTTTGTCCTCCGAAGTCACAGACGCCCTGAGCCCACAGCCAATCAGATAAATGCAGAGAGCTACATTTGAGGAGATTTGTGAAATTAAACTTTGATGAAAATTCAACGGATATGAAATTATTCAACGATCCATTAGTGACTTAACATGCGGATTGCTGCTCCCAGGGATTCCTCACTATTTTATGATGCTAGAAAGAATGAATGAGGCGTAAAAAGAGCGACTCCAAAAGGAACCGAGGGGAGACGAGGGGAGCAGGCGTGTCGGGGAGGCACAGAGAACGATTGTCTATCATAGTCTTTGAAGCAGGTCTTTGTATCTTTAGCTTTGTTTCTCAAAGACACGACAAACAGAGAGAAAAAGATCTGTTCATCTTTCTCTCTCCGCCCCCTCCTCATTTTTTCCCTCGGAACCGCCAGCAATCCAATCAAGATATTGGTGACCCAGCAGTGGCTGCGACGCGTCTCTGCCCAGATTGGATCAAATCTAATACAGCTCTCAGGCCTCAGCCTCTACAGGCCACAGCAGCATTATATATATATATATATATATATTATATATTATCTATGTGTGTGTACGTGTGTACTGCAAATATCCCTAGGTAACCCTTTAGTCGGGGAGGTCACGCAGTCATCAGGCAGGATCAGGGGGAAACCAGCTGGCCACACTGCTGATCTGGGGAACAGGAACGCTCTCGTGACCCAATAAACCTCCACTTTAGCTTTTGAAGGACGCAATTTTTTTAAAGATTTATCACCCCACAGTCATTGTCCTTTGCATTATAATCCTTAACATTTAACGGTATGGGGTTTAGCGGTTCTGGAGAATCGCTGGAGATGGTCTGTTGGTTATTTAAACTCAGCAGCAAAAACCCATACGCCCCTCCCTGCTCCTCCAAAAGCTCCATCCCCCACATGCATGCCCACACACACACACACACACACACACACACACACATTGCCAGGGCGGAATCCACAGCGCCCGCTGCCCAGAGCGCGAACGCACAAACACGAACTTGAACGCGAACGAGCACGAACAGCCCTGTTGCGGATTGACTATAAGTCGCGTCGTGCTGTTCAGGCTTGTCAACCAAGGCGGCTCCATGACTGCCAGTCAGCCAATTCAACCAGTTCTTTGTGTTTCGACGGCCAAAGAGGAAAAAATTGGTTCCAGAGTGGCACCAACTCTTTTGCTGGTCTCGAAGAAAGAACGGCTTACGTCACAGGCTGTGGGCGCGATTATCATAACCAAGAAGACCGACCAACACTTTGTTGTGACCACCGTTTTTCATCTTTCTTTTTTTCAAACATATCGTTTGCGGAGAAGATAAATAGAGAACCAATGTTACGGACGCCAAAGCTGGAGGGGACAAACTGTCTCCTTGCTGCGTGGTCATCGGCCGAAGCCGAGGGTAAATTAGAGGGAGCTTCAAGGAGAGAGCCCGTGCTTGAGCATATACTGTACAACGACTGTACTTGAAGACGTGGCGAGTGTTGCTGGGAGATCAGAGACGTGACTCTGTGTAAAAGAAACCTGGTTCTTGAAAGGTTCGAACAAGTTGAACCAACTCCGAACCAGCACTAGCGCTGTATGTTCTCATTGGTCGAAAAGGGGTATTTGTTTCCCAAATACAGAACACGGGCTGTGAACGAAAAACAGATTTCATCTCTCCAGCGCACATAACGGACAGCTGGCGGACTGTGAGGAGATATTAGCAGGATTTAACAAAATGTGTGTTGGAATAGAAGCGCTAACTTCTCCTTTACATCCCGGCTGCTCGTTCACGTTGCCGCTGCCCTTTGGTGAGACAGATTTTTTTTTAAAAAGCATATTTACCAACACCTTGAGGGAAACTTTCTATTACTTTGAAAACACGTTATTTCGCATTCCTACAAGATAATGCAACATTTAATTATGAATCAAAATATGTATATTACTATTTTTATTTAACTTCAATGGCTACATTCAAGTAATTTTGAAAACTGGCACCAAAATGAGAAGTACTGCGTCATGCTCCCATCAGCGGACAGAGGAATGGGACCGTACATGCAATGTATGCGGGAAAAAAATGAGCCGCGCGCAGAATTTCAATCAAGCGATCCGTGCTCACCATCATCAGTTCCCTCCGCGCGCTGATGTTTAATTACAGATTTCATTATTTCTCTCCGCCTCCGTCGCGTTCATGCATCACTCGCCGGCAAGACGAATGCTCAACCTCACCGCCGGAGACAAATTCAAACACTCTGCAGCAAAACTGACCTTTCGCAACTCCCACACTGTCCCGTCTAAGAACGAATAATGGACCCATCTGCATTTACATAATGACTTATAGGCGGGCGGGGGGGGGGGGGGGGGGGGGGGGGGGGGAGTTACAAAAAAAAAAGCTTAATGTCTGTACTGAACTGACAATCTCTCAGTCCTGTGAGCGCAGGAGCAGCAGCGGCGCAGAAATGTGTGTCGGCTGAGCAACGACAAACTTTGTGCCTGCGAGTCAAAATTCGCCGACAGTCGACTGAGCAGCGAAGCTCGCCTGACCTCTTTTCCTTTCAAATGTCAACGGACGTGACTCGTTGGTACAATCCAATCGCAGGAGCTCACCGTCCACCCAGGTGTGTGGACGGCACCACGCCTCTTGCAGCTCGGCGACGACGGGCCGGAGATTCCGATCGCTGCTCCGGACAAAAAGGTCGCTCCCCTCCGCCGGCCACTGCAACTCGCATCGTCGATCCGTCCTCGTCGTTCGACAGACACGACCTTGAGCGTGTCTGAAGAAATATTAGTAAAGCTGAGATTTGTAGTTTCAAATACCTAGAGCTAGAGATGATTAAACTCGCCTTCGGCTCATCCGGTGTTGATTATAATAATGCATGTTTCCCCCCCGTTAGTCAAATACACAGCCACACATTACCGCTACATACTCCTCCCCCCCCCCCCCCCCCCCCCCCCCCCCCCCGTTACACGCAGGATCCATTTCGCCCTCGCTCATTAGTTCCATTTCTCGGGCCCGACGAGCTAAGCTCGCTGTCGGTCTCACCTCGCACCTGCCGAGGGACCAGTGGTGCCGGAGTTCTTGAGGCCGTGGCCAAGTGTTTAGGTAATCCGTTTACACCAGGACTCTATTCTATTGTATAGTGAACTGTTTGTTTGTTTGTTTGTTTGTTTTTATTGTGATTTTAGCTCTGTGCATTCCGTATTTGGTTCTATGAAAGCACTTTGTGACTTTCATCTGTGAAAAGCATTGAAAAAAATATACGGATTTTATTTACTACCTGTCCAAAGTTGATTCTCTGTTTAATAGACCTGTTCCAGTTATCAATGAAACCAAAACACACACCTGAGCAATCGATCAGTGCACTGACAGTGTGTGTGTGTGTGTGTGTGTGTGTGTGTGTGTGAGACCACATTGTGATGTGGTGATGTTCTTGAATCTGGTGCGACTGATTTAATCAGTGTAAAATGACTGACAGCTCTATGAATGTCATGTCACGAACTGGTGGTTGTTCACTTGTCTCTCTCACACACACACACACACACACACACACACACATGCACTGTACACAATGCACACTCCTTAAAAAAAAAAGTATGTGTGTGTGTGTGTGTGTGTGTGTGGTGATGAATGACAAGTCTCCCCACTTAACAGGTAATTGACATGGAAAGAGGCCGTGCCTCTGCGCCTCTGTGCCTCCGTCAGCAGAATACGCAGCGTGTGTTTCGCCCTGCAGTCGTGCGAGTGGTCGACCGTTTCTGGGATTATTTGGAGCCGTCAACCACAACACCACCACTCAAAGGGCTTCAGTCCACATTCACAGTGGGTATCCATCATTTGAAGAATGGGACGGCGCTCTGCTGCGCCGATCGAAGGCCGGTAACTCGGGTACTTTGGCCGAGACAATGGTGTAAAAGGCTGAAGCCAAACGCGATTACATCTTTTCTTCCCTGCTGCGTTGTATATCTTGTTTGGTTTTTCAGGGATCACTTCAAACTTCTTTGACCCATGAAAAGTGGGAGGGATTTGTTAGAAGAAAGTAAAAGAAAACAGGGTTGCAACTACCATATCAAACAAATCTATAATAATTTGAATGCAATTTTTTGACCAAGTGATTAACCTTTGTATATGTCTTGCGTTTCCAGAGCTCACACTGAAATCTTTAAATAGCTATTAAAGATTCAAACTTAAAATATGTGTTAAGGAATAGTTTGACTTTTTTGGAGGGGGCGGATTTAGATGAAAATATTAATACTCTCATGTCTGTACAGTAAATAATAGGCAACAACCGCGATCCAGTAGCTAAGCATAGCATACACACTGGAATCGGGGGGGAAACTGCTACCCCGACTCAGATGCTGGTTGCAGCCTAATATTATTTACTGCACAGACGTGAGAGCGGTTCTGGCTTTCGGCTTGTCATCAAACCATCAGCAAGAAAGCAAATAAAACACATTTCTAAAAAATGTTCCTTTAAATTTACCACTGAACCCTTGAAAAAGGCTCAAGAAGCTGAAATCAGAAAACGGGCTTTCTTAAGTAAGTGGCTTGAATCATGAATCAATTATCCAGATATTTTGAAATTGATGATCCCCTTAATCGATTAATCAACTTATTATGTAAGTTCTAGTCTGCATTTCTTACTGCAGATAGCAAACAAGTCAAGTAATCGCTGTGTAACTGAAAAAGGTGATAGTGAGCGTAAACACCGGGGGTGTGTATGTAGGGTGGATTTACCAGAATGTTCTATAACATAGGAAGAAACCCATTACTGAATAATCGTCCTTTTAGACTCTAGGCCACTGGAGCACACTGGCTGAAATATTGTTGCATGACTGTGATCCTGCCGATGATGAGAGGAGAACTAGCAAACCAGGTGCAATGATATTGTGATTAATATTTATTATCTACAACAAATAATCGATCAGCAGCTCAGAGGAGAAATACGGATGCAAAGTGAAATCATCAAACTGTAACCGTCACATAACGGGCGAGTAATAAAGCTTCCATATGTTGCCGAGAGCGTCAGTGGAGCCTTGCCTATTGTCTAAATCCATTAATTTTCATAATGTGCAATCAGTGCAGCTCTCCGTCCCAGCCCCCATACACACACACACACACACACACACACAAACACACACACACACACACACACACACCAGTCAGCTCTGCTCTGCTCCATGTTGCAGTGCCACCATGGTAACTGGATTAAAGTGGCGGCGGTGCACTTACTATGGGATGTCGAGATGATAAATGACAGCCTGTCTGGCAGCAGATCTGTCTCCTAATCTCGGCTGGGAAACAAAGGACGCGGCTGGGAGACGGCGGGGATGAATGAGTGTGTGTGTGTGAATGAATCAAACGGTGTGTGTGTGTGTGTGTGAGTTGGTTTTTTTTTGGGGGGGGGGGTCTTATTCCGCATAAAAGGGTTAGAGGATGGTGTGGGTCAACAGCACTGAGTTAACGGTAACTGAGGAAGACGTGGAACAGCAGACAGGTGTACAAACACGCAGGTTAACTCTCTCTATCCTCGGGCAGTGGGACTGTTGGACTCTCACCTTGTCAGGTGCTTGGCTCTGGAGGCTGCCAACGTCCAGCGGAGTGATGAGGGGCACATTCTGAAAGCCGTCCTCCACGCTCACAGGTTTGGCCCCTTTGTCCTGAAGATTACTCCCCAGTTTCACCATCTTTTCACTGTATATTCCCTTATTTCCCTGAAGACTGCTCCTGAACAGAGGGGGTTGTTGGAAAAAGGGATTTTTTTCTTTTTACCTCACAGCCTTTCAGCTCAATGAAAACCTTCACCCGCTCTGTTTTGATGCAGAAGATAAAATTATGATGAGATTGTTTCATCGTGTTTTAAAATGAATCTTGCGATTACCTGCTGACAAAACACTTCTGAAAGCAAATTTAAAAATTCATGAAAAGAAAAATCGGACAAACAACAACAACAAAAAACCTTCGTCAATAGCATCACAATCAATCATACACAAACATCAGAGGTTGTATTAATACACATTTAAAAAAGAACGCAGCTACTCACAGCGGCTCGTCCTCGTCCGTCCGTGTCGTCTCAGTGTCTGGTACAGAGGCGGAGGGGAGCGCAGACGAGGAGGCAGGAGATGATGCTGGAGGCTGATGCTGATGATGCTGATGATGCTGATGCGGGAAAGCAACGCTGCACCGGCGGAGACAGACTGGAAGTGTGGCGGCAGGTTTTCCGACCAGCCGGCAGCCCAACCCCCTAATCCACACACAGCCTCCTGTCTCTGTCTGCGCCGCTTCACTCCGCCGCCGGAGCTGCCGCTAGGGGAACGGGGTTTTTTTGTTTTTTTTGGTGTGTTTTTTGGAAGTCGAATTAGCGTTGCCTTAAGGGTTTATCGTAAAAAGCCAGGGCCTAAAATTGAATTCAGCATTTTTTCTTTTTACTATTAATTTGACTGTCTGTGTGAATTAAGAGAGCTAAGTATTATTTTTTTTGTGAAGTGTACTCAAGTGACAGCTCAAAAGTGTCACCTGATTCCAACCAGGAAGTGAAGTTAAGAAACATGCTCAGCTGAAGATAATTAAATGTATCCTTTGATTTATCTTAAACTTCCAGCTCAGCAAATGAAACGTGTTTTATATATATATATATATATATATATATATATATATATATATATATATATATATATATATATATATATATATATATATATATATATATATGTATATATATATGGATATAGACATATATACATACATATAGATATATACATATAGATATACAGATATAGCTATAAGACGTTCAATGTATCCCACGGTACATGAAAGCAGCGTAGAACGGTGGCACTCAAACTGGCTCTTTTTTGGTCCTACACCGCCACCTGGCGGTTAAATTAGAGACACACAGGCCCAGTGGAATTAAGATGCTATTTAGCAGTGGAGTGTGTCTATGTACAATACATCTGTAATCCGATTACCAGTGACTGAGAACCATTGTAAAGAAAAAAATATGATGTGTAAGAGTGAGAAATTTAAATGATTTTATTCGGTTAGCTAAATCGGATAACAATATAACAAACAATATAATAATAATAGAACAGCTGGTAAATGCAATATTACAAGAAAGGACATTTTCTGGAGGCAAGGATAATAAAGTATTGTCTCAACGATATAATGAGACCAGCTATATTATTCATTGTAGGGAATTAAAGGTGGCGGGTGGAGCATAATTTAAATCACTTTCACATGAATTGTAATAACTTAGTATAATTTCTGTAGTCTAAATCAATTTAGAGTCTCCAATCCACCTAACCCCAATCTGCATATCTTTGGACTGTGGGAGGAAGCCGGCGAAAACCCACACATACAGGGAGAATATGCAAACTCCACAGAGAAAGGCCTGATCAAGAACCTTCTTGCTGTGAGTGCTAACCACTGCACCACCGTGCCGCCCACCAGGTCACAACATGTTACACAAACTGCTCAGCACTGCGGTGGCCCTGAGGGTCAAAACACAACAGTTTGAAAAAGCAAAAACAGCACTACAGAAAACGCAACATTTCAGATTAGGGAGAACATGTGTTGTACAATATTGTTGCGCGTTGACCCTCAGGGCCACCCGTACTTCTCTGTGTTTCTCACCACATTTCTCTTCAGAGGCAAGAGCCACGTTGAATTCATTTCAACACAACAAGCACGTGTGTATGCATGCAGGGGATGACGAGGACATTTAGTCGTCTTCCGCTGGACGAGGCATCGTTCTCCTCTCCGCGTAGGACGTCCTGCACAAAATGGCGTCCGCTCCTGTTCGGTGTGTGCCACCTCCTGCCCCTTCATCCTGGACCAGCCAACTCTGACAGAGACTGGAGACTAGTGGCCACAGAGAACCTCGTCCCTCCCGGAGGTTCGGGTTAGACTGATAAAGCACAGTAATACTTGTGCTATGTCAGCAGCAACTTACTTAAACAAGTTTTCCCCAGGTTAGGAAGAACATGATAGTGTTAAAAAAAAGAAGAAGCTCAGCTGCTAATTGAATTATCCTTAACAGTGCTAAGAAGTATCCAGGAGGTGGTGCTATTGAGCCATCACTCCCTTTGTCCAGTTTGTCCTGTACTTGGAGAAAACAACAACACATGACCCACAGTCAGCACTCTCGCTTTGATCGGTAGCTTACATGTCTGTTTTTTATTGATTGATTGTTATTACTCCATTCAGTGGCCCACATACACACAGCTTTGAAATATTTGCATTCCATAGATGTACAGTATAGATTAAAATCAAGATCAGTTTAGAGAATATAAAGTTCAAATTGAACTAGATTCAATTCCCCAATTCAAAAACTGTGGATTTTGTGTCAGAGAACAACTCCTCGCTTTTTGTTTTTGCTGACCTCCAGTGGTTGAACGTCTCTTCTGTCTGCAGTGATGTCGAGGTGCACTGCGGGGAAGGACAGAGGCAGCACACACACCGTGACGTCAGGTGCAGCAGAGTACAGCGCACCTGTAACCACACCCGGCTGTGAAACAACACATTTGAACTGGTTGCTAAGTTTCTCTATAATGAGTTACCAAACACCTGAATGTGAGCCAGTTTAAACAAGTGGCGGCTGTTGGAGGCTCTACAGGGAACCAACATAATTTATTTAATTTTATTTTATCCTAACCCCCCCGTTTTTTTTTTTTTTTTGAGAAACATGGATTTTGACCCCTCAACATTCCTGATTGTCCAACAATTGTCCAAATTGATACCGTGATATATCATCTGTTTGACTCTAAATGGAACCATAATTTACTAAATCAACATCATGCTGTATTGAAAAAGACTTGACACTAAAGGCCGAGACCATAAATTCCTAAGGAAAAATGTTATAAATCTAGTGAGAAGTGGACTTCTGTAGATACTAACTTATTTTTGCAGCCAGTGGAGTCGCCCTCTGTTGGTCATTCCAGAGAATACAGGCTTTCAGGCACTTGTGCATCGGCTTCACTTAACGGAGCCGCTGACCACGTCCACTTTATATGAAGTCTGTGGTTCCCACTCCAGTTTGGTAGTTTTTGCTTTATCCTGCTAACAAACAAACAACAGACAGGTGTGGAATCTTAACTTCCTTGTTGGAGGTAAATGTGGATAAGGTAGCAGTTTGGGAGATCATCATATATCAACATCAAACGTCCAAGACTGAACACAAATAAGGACACGAAGCACATGTTTTCATCACAGTTAAGATTTATTTCATTCAACTTTTCACATTACAAATATTTAAAAATTATGCATACTGTTATAAATAGTTGGCTGCAAACAATTAAATAACATTAGATTTTTCTTTTTCGTTTCACTAGCACTTCTACAGACCAACTCCTAGAAATATGGACATATCCGTATTACATAACTTAATTAGAAAGGAAAATACAAAAATAGGAACTTATAAAGTGAAATGACAATAAAAATTAAGGTGATATCTTAAGTAAAAAAATGCTATTAATAAATACAACAACCTTCCCAAACACAGTTAAAAACTATTGAAATCTTGCCATTAAGTAACATCATTAACAGACAAATATTTAAATATTTATTTTCCTTCAGAAAATGTGAACCATATATTGTGGAGCACAATATAGCAATTAGTAAAAACTAGACACTTTAACATATTAAAAGCTTCACCTCAAAAATATAACAAAAATCTGATCAAAATTATAAAAATCAATTATACATTCCAATTAAAAATATACCAATAAACAGCTAAATACATTGTTGACCTAATAATTACAATGCAATCAATCACAGTAGCTTAAAATAAACAAAAAAAATAAGCAAATGAGCACAAAACCTTTAATGTTTTAAAAATAACTTCAATTATTTATATTAGTACAAATAGTTTGATTTCTTTTCTTTTTTACAAACACCAGCATGAAAAGGATTACAATAACAGTAGAAAATGACTGTGAAAAACATATTAACATCTTCTTTTAATTAAATGTCTGCAATTAAAAATGGCATTAAAGAATTACATTGCAAAGAGTCTTTATCTGGAAAAAGGTTCAAAAGAAGTATTGCACATAACAACTTGAAGTTAACTTGCAACATTTACCACATTCAAGTCTTTAAGCTCCCCTTCCTCCAGATAGGTCTATTATAAGATCACCTCGACAGACGGCGGGGATGAGTTCTCAAGTCTTTTTCAACAGTGTTCTAGAAAGGATGCTCAAGGTCATGCACTCCCAAAAATCGATTCAAAGTGAGATTCTGTCTTGTTTCTCGTCTCATATTTATCTCTGTCGTGTGCATCCTGCAGAGGTCTGCGAATGGGGGGGGGGGAAGTGAAGGAGGAAAACACATGTGGGAGGGGGGTCGGGGGGAGGCGGGGGAGGTGAGGTGAGAGTGGGTCTGGGGTGTCCTTAACAACTTAATAGTTGAGAAACATTTGGTGCACACCACAACAATTAATTTTAATAGCTAATTCATGTACTTGTCATTTTCTCTTCTTTTTTTTCGTCATGCATGCTACGGATTACAATAGGTGCTAGTTGGCAAGTTCAAGAATATATTTATATATATATACTTTTTTTTCAAATATTAAAATATCTAAACACCAAACATCCATCCTTTGTGATACGAGGTTCAGCGTTAGTGCATGAACCAAATTTGCATTCTCCTTATAATAAGTTATGCTCCATCTATGGAGAGGAAACCAAGACAGAAGTTACCATTTCCAACTAGTATAGCCATGTTTAGACATTAACATCAATTTTCAAATTACAACTTGTTTAAATTTTTTTTTTCTAGCCATGCTGTTATTGACCAGATTGACTGGAAACATCTAGTGTACGAAAAAGCTAAGACCAAGACAGCAAATACACTTTGGTCTCTCCTCTGCAGATCTGAAGTCGCATCAACACAAGTGCGCACTTAGTTGTAAAGATTCCTCAGCACTGAAATGTATAAAAAGCATAATTGAAAATAATATATATTGAAATCACTCAACTTTTTTTTTTCTTAAAATGAACATTTCCATATATGCAGATCTCTCAGTAACAAAAGTACAAAAGCTACCTTTCACAATGTGAAAAATTGAGGTATTGCAAAAAGGAGTTTCCCCATTTGTGAAAAATGTGCCTAAAATGACTGTTGGAAAAAGAAAAAATATTTAGAAAAGTAGTGCATAATAAATGTTTATATGTGCATGACAAAATAATTTAGCTAGAAAACACTGTACCAAAAATCAGCAGGCCATGTATAAAATAATCTTTTTTTTTCATCTCATTTAACAGCAAATTCTTCACAAAGTGTTTTAACTTCTAAAATGCTCACCCACCACACCCACAAAACTAATGTCCAGGGTGCAAAACTGGTGCGACGACACCACGCCGATATGAGGATTCTCACTAGTGTGTGTGTGTGTGTGTGTGTGTGTGTGTGTGTGTGTGTGTGTAATCAAGTTACTGTTCTAAACTCCCTGACATATTTAAAATGCTCGGCTAGTAGGATGCCACTGAGCGACCTAAAGTGTCGAACAGACGTGAGGATTCGTTTTTTACTTTTGCTGTGCGAATGTGCGCTTGATGTTAGAATTTTCCCGAACATGCAGACCTATTTGAAATAAAAAGAACGTGTGTGTGTGTGTGTGCACCTCCATTTTGAGCTATGGAGAATGTGAGGCCTTATGTGTGTGTGTTTATGTGTGTGTGTCTGCAAGCCCTGTTGTTTTTCCACTGGTGTTCTAATGGGTTTTTGTCTGCACTGTAAAATACATATGTTTACTAATATATAGATATAGATATAGATATAGATATATCTATATCTATATAAATATATAATGTTCAAGGCCAATCTTTGGTTTGCTGGATGTCATCAGGGCTTGACAGTTGGGTAAAACTGGGTCGTGACAGATTTTTGTTGAAAAGGTTCAAATGAAAAAGCCTCTTTTGAGGGAAAAGAAAAAGAAAAACAAGAATAAAACTCTGACAGACATGAGCTACAGTATGACCCACTACCTCACAGCCATCTTTGGTTCCCAAAAGCCACTGGGCACAACCGACTGGACCTGCAATCTAGTTAACTGGAGCAAAACTGCATGTGGGTCACACGAGTGTGTAGTAGTAGAGCACACTGCACAGACTATCTTCATTTATGCTTCAAAAACACTGTATGCTGAGTTGGATTAACTTGGCAGGAGAAAAGGACGGAGGGTTCGCCGAGAGGCCAGATCCCTCCATGAAACAAATGTGCGCTGACGATTTTGAAAAATCTGACATTTTAATTGCTTCTGTTAAAATAAGTGCAGCTGACTGGATGTTGGATGCAAAGTTGATTTCTTTCCATCAAAGACTTGGGAGAATTGCACAAATGGATTTTCAAAACAAAACAAAACAAAAACAAACGGAGGCAGCTGCCGTTTTTTGGCGGTAGCCCGCCCCCATGAAAACTGCAATAAAAGGCGGCCGCTTGACCGGCCTTTCTCGAGGAGTTGCCTTAACCTCAGTCCTGAAAGATCTGTATCCAAGCTCCACTGTGTGCAGACACAGAAAGTGGGTTTTGATCCGCGAATGAGGCCCTACCCTCCGTTAGCCCGCTAGCTTAGCAGCAGAGGCCACAGGCGGACACGAGGAGGGGGAGCGGGGCTGATTTTATCCGTCTCTCCTGTAGCCTCACAACGTCATACATTCCCCCCCGGTACGCCGGATACTGTACGATGCTCTGCTCTGTCCCTAGCACAACCCTGGGTTTGATTACAAAAATAAGGAGGTGATGAAGCGAGTGAGTACAAAACTGTACCAGTCACATCACGCTGCCTGTTGCATCACTTCCCTTTGATTACAGTTCTAAGGAAAAGAGAACAGCAGCAGGTGAAGATGCTTTCTTTCTTTCTTTCATTCTTTCGTTCGTTATTTCTTAACCTGTATTCGGCACATTAGCAGCTGAGATTGAGGTATTAGTTTTTGCATGTCAAAATGGAGATCAAAACCCAAATGTGTGTTGCTAAAATTTTGCTGTGGATTTTCTTTTCTTCTTCAAGTAACTTCAAAATATTTGTATGGACTTGGAAATCATAAAAAGAGAGGTTCAAAAAATGTTAGATCTGGGGAGGGAAAAAGAAAAAAGAAATTCTTTCTGCAGTGGGCCCCTCTCCATTTTTCTTTTTTTTCAAAGTTAATTGAGATTCAGCTTTGGTTAACAACTAAGGGTCTCTGCACTCCTCAAATTGGAAATAAGTGCACTCTTCTTTAGCAACACCTTTTTCAATTCACATTTGCTCTGGAGCCTCTTGTATCAATAGAAAACTTAAATCGCACCTCTCGGAAACAAACAGCCAATGAGACGCTGCTTCAACAGCACACTGGAGACTCGATACAAAACAAAAAGCCACAGCTCTGCTACAGAAGAACCAAATGTCACATGAAGAGTATTTGTTTCGGGACATCTCGTATCAAAATCAAATACATCGTTTAGGAAAAAAACAACAAAAAAAAAAAAAATATGCCAATTGAATAGCAGAGTACCATATCACACCTCAAACTTTCCTATATATGTATTTTTTTTCTGAGAACTAATAAAAATATTTCAAAAAATCAAACGCATAAATAAAACAGATGTTACACATCTTTTTTTCCTTGCTGGACATATTTGGATATAATTCCAGTTTTTCTTTTCTATCTTCAAAATATAGATATATATTAACTTAAAAAAAAGAGAAATGAGAAGAAAAAAAAGGTTTGGTGAAATTAAGAGCGAAAAGGAACCAGCAACAGAAAAGTGCATTTATTTGTACAACGATTTGCGACTCCTGCACTACCTGCCCTCCTGCTCCCCTGTTGCCTCTCCGTCGTCTCGCTCAGTTCCAGCGGAAGGAGATGTGACGGGGACGGTCTCCGCCCTCCTTCACCAGGGGCTTGTGAAACTCCCGTCCGGCGCGCGAGTGGATGGCCGCCCAGCAGTACTCGCAGTAGTACTGCAGGCAGGTGACGTTGGCGCAGAAGAACGGCGCAAACTTCCCGCCGCAGCGAGTTCCCTGGCACTCGTCGCACAGCTGGTCATCCAGCACGTATGGCTTCACTTCCACCTGCAAGCAGACGCGGAAATGATTTCATCAGCCGGTGTTATTATCTTTAACGTCCCCCGCCCCTTCTGTATCCTCAAGTTATTTAATTCCACGTCTCAAGATGTTGTTCAGCATATGCACTCGTAGGAAATGAGACACATGGCTGCCTGGAAGGAAGAAAATCAATCTGAAAACCATTTTATTTGTAAAATGTAACATGTAATATGTTTTGTATTTGGTGCAATAGAACATAGTTTCGAATAGGGCTGTAACGAATGATTATTTTCATTATCGATTGATCTGTCGATTATTTTATTGATTAATCGATTAGTTGTTTGGTCCATAAAATGTCATAAAATGGTGAAAAATGTTGATCGTGTTTCCCCAAACCCCACGATGATGTTTTGTTTTGTCCACACACCAAAGATGTTCAGTTTACTTTCACAGAGGAGCAAAGAAACAAGAAAATATTCACATTTTAGAAGCTGAAATCAGAGAATTTTGGCTTCTCCTACCCATTAAAACTACTTCAACCGATTAATCAATTATCAAAATAGTTGGCGATTAATTTAGTAGTCCATTACTAATCGATTAATCGATTAACTGTTGCAGCACTAGTTTCAAAGTTGTCAGATCTCTGTGCAGTTCACACTTACACAACTCATTGTCTTGTGATTGGGAGTCGTGCAGTAGTTGTGAGTTCATACTACACGACCGGGGGTAACACACTAAAAAATATTTCACCGGGAGAAACCCCCGACTAGTCTTGGAAAAAAAAAACCTTGCAGCTGATTTGCAGATTCCTGAAGGCATTCACAGAATATTTTACACATTTACAAACCGGATTACTCACACACAAATTGAGATATAATTACGCAACTCTCCACAGACACATAAATATTATTAGTGAGAATATTTGCCTAATAGGTGACCATTCAAATGATTCCGAATGATCATCCTGCTCTTCTGCGTCATCATGCTCACAAATTACATTTTCCTTCTTCTTTATCTTACACTGTCCTGTTCGCCGATTGGCTGTAGTTGTCGCTGACTCATCTAGATATTTAGCCTGCTAGAAATCTATTTGGAGACAAGAGCCATTTTCCAGATTTTCATATCTGAAAACAGCTTATTACAAGTCAATATTTCTGCGGTGAAAAAGGCACTGGACAGGTTGCTACAGAGCAGCGGTAGCAACATACTGTAGCCATATGATACAATAGCTTCTAATGTTGCAGCAGTGGTCTTCTGGAAAAATCTGCCATGACGCCAAAAAGTAATCAAACAAATCTCTCCTTGACTTCAGTGCTGTTCTCAACAACCATCCTTCATCGACTCTTTTAAATGAATCTTTGTTCTCCTGTGTCACTAACAACGGCGTCAGTTCCTATTAAGTTTTCCTCTCGTGCGTGCGTGCTCATCCAAACTACCGAGCGCTGCAGATAGGTTAGATAAAAATAAATGAGGATGGAGAGACATTAGATTCTCAAAAGCAATTTGAGAGAAACAGCGTGGGGAGACAAATGAAGAAAGAAGGGGACTGGAAAAAAAACCAACACTGAGCTATTTTCTCTCAGCTCACCCGTTTATCGATTTCTCCATGCTGCAGCTGTACAAAGCGAGCACTGATAGCAGCAATGTAGCTCTGCTGATTAGAGAAGGCGACCCGCCCCGCTCCCTTGGGGTACTTCAGCTCGGGGTCTGTGTCGATGCCTGCGTAGCAAACTCCTCCGTACAGGCGGTCCATGATCATGGCCAGCTCCACTGCACAGGAGAGAGAGAAGGAAAAAAAACACAGAACTAAATGAGTAAAATATTCAGAAAAAAACAAGATTAATGCACAGAGGGGAAAAGACATGAACGCAACAACAATCCTTCTGGCGAAATTGAACAAATTGCGTGTGCACACACAAACAAACTCATAACCATGTAGCCAATGAACACAAACACACTAAGCTGATGAGGGCTGTTTGATGGGGGAAATATGAGGGCGGTGCACCGAGCTCAGCTGATAAAATGGCTGCAATAAATTCCAACAAATTAATTATTTACAGTTTTTTTTCTTAACAGCAGCTTAATATTCAAAATGTGTGGGAATAACCAAAATGTATATGTAAATTTAGACCATAATATTTCGCATAACAGAAGATAAAGAGGAATTTAATATAACACACAGCTCGGCACACCTCGGACAGCTTCCTGTTAGGAGCCGTGTAGGTCAGCCACTTGTTTATTTCTATCCCTCTCGCACATGTAATGTTTATTATGAACACAAGTTGATCAGACAGCAGCTTCTTTGTTAAGTCTTCTGTACAAAAACAGCAACAGAAAAATGTCGGGTACCTGCACGGAGCGGACGAGGGACACCTCCCACAAAGATGGTTTTCCTCGGGTCCAGAGGCTGAGATCCGTCCATCACGAAATCGCTGTCGTTCAGGTTCCACGGGCGGATCTGGACCTGTCACACACACAAAACAGGTTTCAGCTCCGGAAATAAACAGCACTGAAGTGGAGTGAAGGTCATAAGCACAAGTTCAGAGGTGTTAGCAGTGTGTGTGTGTGTGTGTGTGTGTGTGTGTGTGTGTGTGTGTGTGTGTGTGTGTCTGTGTGTGTGTGTGTGTGTGTGTGTGTCTGTGTGTGTGTGTGTGTGTGTGTGTGTGTGTGTGTGTGTGTGTGTGTGTGTGTGTGTGTGTGTGTGTGTGTGTGTGTGTGTGTGTCTGTGTGTGTCTGTGTGTGTGAATGTATTTCCACTGACTGGCTTGTCTTTGATGGTGGGGCTGGACACACAGAGGTACAGCTTGCCATCCTCCTCAATGCAGGCATCGATCAAAGCCTGCACTGAGCTCTCATCCTGGAACAGCAGGAAGGCGTAGCCTACGGGGAAAAACATTTTTTTCATTCATTCTGCTGGGGACCAGAAGAATCATGTTGGATATTTGTGCACTGATTAGTGAGACTGATGTCTGATCACGAAGTTCTGCTGTCACAGAATGATGCCAAAAGCTTTCACAAACAGACAAAACCGCCCAGATACAGTTAACAAACGCCTCAGATAACAGCCAAAACCAGACTGAACAGATGCACAGAAATTGATGACGGCATATAATCTAACAGATCTGCCCCCCCCCCCCCCCCCCCCCCACTTGTCTTGTAATGTTTGGCAGTTACAAGACACGACGAAGAAGCTGTGACAATGCTTTGTTTTTTTTCTCTTCATAATTTTTTGACAATTTCACATACCTTTGGGTGGAAAATAGGATTTGCTCTCAGCTTTGTGGGGCCAGTCCACAAACAGGTGTCCAAAACGCCGGAAACTGGCTGTAATCTCATCTGAAATTAAGCAGACAGACACAAGAAGGGGATTTTTAGGAAAAGTCCCACCCCATATTCAATATTCAATAAAGAGTAAGATACTTGTGTCAAGTTAAATTTGAAGATGTCCTGCAGCGTACATTTCTCTTCCTTTGTTTAAATCGTTAATAACAATGACTTAAATCCCTCTGATTGTCATTTACTTTACCTTCATCTATATCTGGGGGTAGTCCTCCGACAAAGACCTTGCGCGAGTAGCGTTCGACCCGCTCTCCGTTCTGGTGTGGGAAGCAGTGTGGGGATCCGAGGCCCGCAAGACCCTGGTCACCGCGCTCGTCGTCTGGGAAACCGTCCTCCATGGGGAAGAGAGAGGAGTGGCCTAAAAATGAGAGGAGGGAGCGCAGGAGAGGGTTGATTTCCCGAGGAGAGAACTCTAGGAGAGAAGGTAGTGGTGGGGCTGCTGTCGTCAATGTAACACTAGGGGCATTAATGACACCTGTGCAACGGTGATGGGTGCGAGGGGGGAAGAGGCAAAGCGTTTCCTTTCGATTTTTCTTCACCAATATCGCTAATCGTATATATTTGTACGTTTGTAGCATGTGAGGCACATTACACATGATGAGTGAGGCTTTGATACCAGAGTGCAGAGCAACAAAGGAGAAACAAATATTGACATTGCTGTAATGTGGCAAGGAGAAATTTGAATTTGGAAAGTTTCACATGCAAAACAATTGCGAGTGATCGGAAAACAAAAAGTACAAAAAAATTTACATATTATACTAAATACTATTCTTGAATATTAGTTTGTTCACAAGACTCACATATGTGTAACAACTGCACCTTTAGTAGAGAACTGAACCAACACAGTTGTCCTCTCAGTGAGCAGGTCTTAATAGTTTCACAGTGGAGTGTGTGTGCGTGTGTGGAGGTTAAGCCCTCCGAGGCCTGTTCCTGCTCCCAAACAACCCGCTCTGAGCTGCTTTATAAAGATTTATGCAAGGGAGTTAGCCTCAGCTTACAGTGTGTGTGTGTGTGTGTGTGTTTGTTCAGCCATGTATGTAAATCATATTCTACACTTTATGTGCCTCTTTAATTTTCAGCTTAATGTGTGTGTGTGTGTGTGTGTGTGTGTGTGTGTGTGTGTGAAAAATGACTCAAGCAGAATGAGAGAAACAAACCAAAGGATGAAAGATGCAGGAGATAATTTCACGTAATCGTGAAAAGGCTCGACACAATCATGCACACTAACGTCACTGTACAGAAACAGAGAACAGGGCCATTCAAAATTGATATGAGATTATGCACAACAAAACCAGATTCCCTGCAATCAATAGTTGAAAATGACAAAATTAGTCAAAAATATCCAAACAAGTAGACATAATATATATCCATATTATATGTTACCTCGTCTCCTGCTATAATTCCTGGCTGCATCCGGAATAAGGACAAATCAGAAGGAGAGGATAGTTATTGAAGATGTACAATAATACAATATGCCAATAAAAGTGCCAGATGGGTCACAACAGCTGGGCGAGGTTCCATTTCCCACCGGCCCTCAGTTTTATCAATCAGCCATGAATCATAATCAGTATGTGCAACAACAGTCAACATATTGCTTTACTGATACTAGAGTGTAAAGTTTAAGTACAGTTTCTTTGAATAGGGGAATATCTGTGGGACAACATTTCGGTGAATGACACAATCATCATACTACATTTAAATAAAAAAAGGGATGCGATGCTTCTAAATGGACTCTTTGCACCTTGCGCTTTATGCCCCCCCCCCCCCCCGAAAGTGAAAAGAAGAAGAAACCTCCAGTAAAAACATTTTGATGGGTGCTGGCTCAACAAAAGATCACAGAAGGTTTGGAAGGAGAGAAGATCCACGTCTATAAAAGCTCCCGTTAAAGGATTTTTATCAGCCACGGTGACAAATCCAGCACAGGGCTCTTGTGCTTCTGATAAAAACAGAGTTGCCATCTTAAATACCCGTAATCCATTTTAACCAACTCAAGGGATGTATAACAAATAGTTATACCTAGTAATACATAAAATAAAACATACAAAACTAAGTTGCTTCATTCTCAAAAGAGATAAAATGCACAATTAGAAGAAAGAAAAGGACAAAGGAGAGATCAGTGTTACAAAGCTCAGTAAAATGCTAATGACAATAAATATAATAATCCATGTAGCAACAAAAAGGCATCGGGATAAGAAAATGAGACAAGGCAACAGACAGACGAAATTAAATGAAGTAGAAAGATGTTTTCAGAGGAGATTAAAAAAAATGTTATGCTGTGACTTTGCGGATCTGAGCTCCCCGCAGCAGGCCACTCTGAACCCTGGTAACCTTGACAGAAATAGCACAGTAACCTTAACCCTCCCCGCAAAATAAGAAATAGCCACGAGGCTCCTGACTCGAGCAAAAAACAATTCCTAACATACAGCGAACGGAGAGCAAACGACAGAGAAGAAGCTTTTTTTAACAGCCTTGACGTATTTGCATAGTCACTCCAAATTTACGGAAAATATTTATACATCTAAACCTTCTTTCAAATTTTGGTAATGCTATTTTAATGTGCTGAATTTGAGAGACAATGTCCCGTACGTAGGGCATTGCAGAGGAAATGCAAAAACGTGAGGCATGCATTATTCAGGGCCAATCACAAGATCAACAACTCGTAGTGTAAATGACATTGGCTAAACAGTTGTGCAACTTATCCAGTTAATTCAGATTAATTTACAAACTGTGTACCATCGTGCACAACAGGGGGAGATGTACCGGCATTTGAACATGTTAAGGGAAAAAGGAGAAGAGAAAGAAGAAATGAACCCAGGCCTGAGCCCTGAGGCACACCGCAGGTAATCGATAAGATAAGTAAGACAGTCCGCTTCAGTGAAATCTTCGAGCAGCACGAACATCTGCATTTCGAAATTCGGCGAGATTATGAGCAGCCCGGGATAACGGCAGACTCAGCCGCTATAATCCAACAATAACCATAATGAAACTGACAGAAGCAATAACACGGCAGCTGCCATGTCGCGATTGTGTGATTCACTGCGCTTACAGTTAAAGTTCAGTTCTACTAAAAGCCTGAACACAAAGCATCTATGGAGGCGAGCGGTTACCGTCAAAGCCTCCACTGCCCAAGGATGGCGGCATCAAGAAGCGAGAGAGGGCCAGGCTCACACACGTGCACGACCCAAAAGTTTGATTGAACACCACAGCATCTGACTATCAAGACTGAGGAAAGCCATTGGTCAGCAGGAGGGTGGGAACAATGGCTTTTCCTTTACAAGGTCTTACAAACCACGACAACACATTGAGGTGCAACTTTTCCAGCCAGGAGCTATCAAAGCAGACATTTTATTTTCTTTAATTAATGCAGAGATCCAACTCTATTTTTTTTTTTTTTTTTAATGTCTATCACCCATCCAACAGGTCCTTCCAGTCACAATGTGGTGTACACAGGAAGACATTCTTTCTTACGAACTCTTCCTTCTTTTCTTTTTTCTTTGCACAGGGCTGAGGTGAAATGCATTAAAATGCGGACACTGGAGAGACTAAAGCATCGACCCTGCTAAAAGTGTAAGAACATGGAGGGGATGAAGAACTGGCCAGTACACACAAGCAATAATCCTCGGCTCTCTCGGTGGACTCTCCAGCCCAGATGGACATTAACTCTGGAGGGGGAGGTCAAACCGAGAGAGAGAGAGAGAGAGGACGGACAGAAAGAGACAGGAAAGCAGATTGAAAGGGAGCAGAGGGTGCTATAAAAAGACGTGTGTGTGTGTGTGTGTGTGTGTGTGTGTGTGTGTGTGTGTGTGTGTGTGTGTGTGTGTGTGTGTGTGTGCGCGCTTGAGAGAGAGAAAATAGATTGGAAGAGATGAAGAAACAAGCTGATAAAAAGCTATGTGGGGGTGAGAGAAAATGAGAGTGAGCGAGAGAGATCAAGGGAATGGGGAACAATCTGTGAATGCTTATATATGAGAGAGAGAGAGAGAGAGAGAGAGAGAGAGAGAGAGAGAGAGAGAGAGAGAGAGAGAGAGAGAGAGAGAGACAGAGAGAGAGAGAGAGAGAGAGAGAGAGACAGAGAGATGGTGTGCAACCCTCTATCCGAGGGCACCATCTGTTTCAGGGCCTGATGACAGCTCCCGACCATGTGATCTCACCATGTGACCCAGCCAATCTTGTGAAGAAACTACCCGGCCTCTCCTGTTTTACATCCTGACCCCAAGACCAGAAGGCAAGAGCTACAACAACACAATTACACAACGATAAAGGGGATGAGATTGGGCAAGGGCACGGCAGAGGTGGCTGAACATTAAACTTGCCGTTGTGGAAACCGCAGCGCATGTGTCCAAGGGGATTAACCAAATTGTTTTTTCAACCATTTTAGAGAGGCAGAGTTATTTGTATGCAATTTTAAAAAGTATTATTTTATTTAGTGCGACATGACCGTATGAGGAAACGCTACCGGGGCTCAAAGAGTCAGTGCTCATAAAAATTTACATCGTCATATTTTTCAGAAACGTTGGCAAAAGTACATAACAATAGACAAAAGACCTTCCGAGCCCATTGGTCTAAGATGCAGACCACCATGAACGCAACATCCCTGGTATGAATCATCATCACCATCCCCACAATATTTCTTGTCAGCATGTTTCTAACAAATGAAAGTAAATGTCTCCCAAAAATATATAAAATATATAAACAGAAACTACCATTTCAAAGAATAAGACATAATTCGGGGGACAAGAAGGTTTCGGAGCACATACGGTGAGTCCCATCCTGAGGCCATTCTTCTTTCTTGTTCAAAAATCCGGCTACTTATTTCCTGGCATCAAAAATCTCCACATCCTCTCCCCCAACTACTCATCCTCTCTCATTCCTCTCTTCATCCGTGTATTTGTTTAAGGGACAAGCAATATCTACAGTCAAATGAAAGGGGGGAGATCTGAAAACAGATCTTACAAAACGGAGTGAGAGGTCATCACTGAAGATTCTTGTCGGGTTAAAGCTACTTTTAAATCGGGAGAGTGTGGACGCTGCAATTTTATTTTGTAATGACATTCCCGAAGCGAAGGGACAGTGAGGATTTTTCAAAGGCAGACAGGGATTCCAAAGTCACCAGACACAGAAGTCAAGAATTATTTATGGTTTCATTACTGCTTGACATTTAATCAAATTATGTTTAAAAGGATTTCTATTCATTCTAAGTGGAATTTGTCAAAGTTATCATCTATTAAAATGTTGCACACACACACACTCTTTAATGATTTATGATTTTAACTGTCTCATTTGTAATGTTAGCGGAGCCTCAAAAGCTGAGTCGGTCTCCATACATACCATTGAGGGGCAGAGGGTTGTCCGCTCCTGGGTGGGGGAACCCTAGACGACCTGCACAGGGAGACACAGAGCACAGATGTTAAACATGATGGGACATGGAGGGAGAAGTTTTTGGAACCAATTAATTAAAGTTGTTGAGGTCCTTTTTACGAATGGAGTGAGCAACTTTGAATCCTTATTATAATCTGTTTCAGTTTGGGAGCGTTTGTATTTTGTTGACTCCGTCACTTCCAGAAAATATCCAGAACGTGTTTTGAACACTCTGTTCGTCCATTTTTATATTTAACAGAAACCTATCTGTGATGAAACGAATCACAAGACAGCAACCACATTGATCCAACACAAACGGTGTGAAGCAAAGTAGAAACACCAACAATATGAATTGAGCTTAAGTTCTTTTTTGACCTTGACAACTCCGATGGACTTTGTTGACGGGCACTCTCTCAGTGCGTCCTACTTCACAAGGTAGGACGCACAATGAGTGCATACCTCCACCAAGGCTAACGCCCTATCTCGCCTTGTTGAAGGGAGAGAGAAAAAAATTCCTGGATCCGCCCGTTTATCCGGATCTGCTCCAAAAACGTGATGGCTTCTTCCTCGGGTCATGCCCCAACCCAGTGCAAAATGTCATGACAATAAGTTCAGTATAGCCAGACAGACAGAGAACTGGCAACGAAACCATCACCTCCTTTAGCGGAGGTTAAAAAGAAGCACGGCCTTTAAGTTTTAAATAGCTGGCTTATACAGACGCGTGTAGCAAAAGGGGAAAGTTAAAGAATAGGCTTTAGCTGTGGTGGCTGGCTACATGCACAAGAGTATACGGTGTAATTTCCACTTCAATCTCATTAGAGACGACATCTGTGGAACACCAACAATCTCTCTCCCTCTCATCGACCTCCATTTCCCTGACTGCGCCTCTCTCTCTCCTCGTTTGAGCCTAATATCATACATTTTACATTGAGCCAAACACACACACACACACAGACACACACACAAAGAGACACACAAATATCCGCACCCACACAAATACATGTTATGATGCCAAACAAGCTTCGAAAGTTACGCAACGCCCCGCTTGCTGCAGAGGGATAATGAGATGAAAGAGCTGAAATAGTACAACCATTGTTGTACGGGCACGGACCGCCCTGTGATTGGTGCATTCCAGTGCCTCGGTCACATGGAAATGTGCTGGCCCCTCCCCCACACCTTGTCTATTGAGCACCACAGTAGAGTCGGTGGATGTGCTGCATAATACAGAAGAACTGGGACTCGCAGAGCACAGAAAACCAGGGCGGGCCACCCGTGGCTACTATACTATACCGCAGATTTCCATACATTAAGACACATTCATCGCAGTGAGGCCATCCGAAATACAATTCCCCCAATTCACTCCATCTGTGTGACGTCCATAACACATAAGCTCATTTCCTACGGGGGTGCACTGCAGAATTCACCCCTTTATCTCCCTCTGTAATTTCGTTAATTCATATGTGCTGATCACCCAAAATCAAAGTCCATTGGAACAGAGGACAACACACTCTGGGCTTTCGAGACGCCTTTAACAGCGTCCAGGCACATATAAGAACACACCACACCCCTGTGTGTGTCTGCAGGGTTGTGTGTGGCCGCTTGATGAACCCTATTTGTATGCTGCTGGCTGCATACATGTACAGTAGCAGTTAAAGCACATGCATGCACAAGCACACACTGCGGCGTGTGTGTGTGTGTGTGTTTGTATGTATGTGTGTGTTTGTGTGTGTGTGTGTGTGGTGGCTGAACAGAGGGATCCTTTCTGTCAGTCAGGACAATGCTGGAAGAGATTCAAAGCCACTTCTACTGTAGACATTTTGTCTCGCCCGTTCCCTTTGCTTCATCGCTCACACTTTGTTCAGTGTGTTCCGCTGGAAGGAGAAATTTGCGCTCGCTAACGTGCATCTAAACGTGCTTTGTGAGTGTGTGTGTGTGTGTGTGTTTATTCAAGCTGTCCGTGTTTATTACATTTGTGTGTGCGTGCATGTAACGTATGTGTGAGTGTGGGTGACAGAGAGAAGGATAGAGCAAGAGTCAGTTGGCCTGGAGAAGATAGTGCTCAAAGTAAATGTGGTGTAATTATGTCTTTCTTTTTTACTTCGCTGTGAGGGGAAAGAGAAGAACTCACTGAAGTCACCGCTACACTACATTGCCAAGCCTGGACTATAATTATGAAAAACAAGTAATAAATAGTATATTTTGGAGCACGCCAAGGGCTACAGGACAAAAAGGAATCTGGGAAGGGATCAGGCGTGATGCATCATGTGAACGCAGTAAAGAATGAGGTACTGTACGAGCAGAGATCTGAAGAGGAAGAAGGATGGAGGAAAAAGCAGGTCAAACAAGAGGAGTGATAGGAAAGACAAACATGCCGTGATAGAATATAAAGTATTGGTTGAATTATAGAAGGAAATGTTGGAAAAAATATCATGATGATTCACAGAGATGTCTGTCTTTTTACTCAAGCTCGTGGTTCTCAATTGAAAAGACTTGTTTTGTCTTCTGGTGCCAAGCTCGAGATCTAACAGTTGCTGGAATTTGTGCCAGCACAGTCAGAGCTAGGAAACAAAAAAAACGCGTTAACTTCATTTTTCCTCTCTTAATATTGAGGGAACATTTACTAACGTTTGACAGCAGAACATTAGATCACAGCTGGATGTGGCTGAGCCCGGAGGGGGTGAGGCCGAAATAACGATAGTAAAGTGTCTGGATTTCTGACTTTTTACTCTACATGTTATTCTGGTGCTGAAACTGGTGTGTGTGTGTTTTACATGGATACATCTTTTTTTGTGAAACATATGCATGCGATATCATTTAACAGGTAATAATTAACTAAAATGTTTTAGGGGGCCATTTTAAAACTTTCATACTGAGGTTTGAGTTCACACAGAAACACAAGATAATCACATTCTGGTGCCAAGCCCCGCGGATAGATTGTGACAAGCCATCTTGCGTATTGGTGGTTACAGGATTAGGAGGGGAAACTAATAAGAAATATGGCTGACATCTTGAACTAGTCTGTGGCCAATCAAGCTCCGACACCCCACCCTTGAGAAATCAAATGTGTTTCCTTTCAAAGCAATGATCATTACCAGAACGACTCCTACGAGCTACACCCTCTCCACCAGTCACCCATACTTCGTGTCACCTAAGTGGCGTTTCTCTTTAATTAGTGTGAACACGGCAGCTACCTGCTCAATTCAGTAACCCATTTTTGGGTTTACCATTGACCCGTGTTGCCCAACACCATTCGGCCAATAACTGATACTGGCTAATCAATAATTCATTTTCAACTGGATGATTTTCTTCGTTAGACTTGTCAAGCACATACACTCACTATTTATGGTTTCATTCCGTAGAAACAAACATTAGTAATCATCAACTCCGTATAGAGTTTCAAAGACCGTGAATAAAGGATTTTATATTCACCTAGAAATTAAAGAAACTAATCGATTTTGAAGGTTGTAGGCTACATCAGTTTATAAGCTCTGTTTGCAAACGCACCAGATGCTTCCTTATTATTATTTTATCGAAAATATGTTCAACAACCACAACGTCACACTACAGATAACAGAAATGTGTATTTCTGTATATGAAAGCTGTGCCAAACTTTTTTTTTTGGGGGGGGGGGGGCAGTCATTGTGTTTGGGGAAAAAAAAAACTTAGCATCCATCAAAATGTGAGGCTCAGCATCTGTTATCATTAGAAACTAATGATGGCCAACAACTTCAGTAAAGATGGATGAGATTCCTTCCATCTCTCACATAAATCTCCTCTAAAACACAAAGCCTGAGCATCCGTCAGCCCTGTATTCTTTCAGCATTTCCCCTGAAAAGTCACACTTGTCGCACCACGTTCAGGCAAACTCACAGTTTACTTACAAGTGAGAAAAACATTTTTTGTTTGTGAGAGTGAATTCAAACAGAGGAAGGAAAGTAGCGGAGGGAGGAGGACAGATGTGTGAGCTAAGTGCTGCACAGCCTGACCTTTCTAATTATTGTTGACCACAACACCAGAAGAAGACACAACTTCTCCACGTGTGGAGCAAGCAAAGTTTCTCTGCTAAAAACTGAGGTGTGTGACTAAGAGCGAATGCGGAGCTTTTACCAGCTTGTATTTAAGTGCAACGCTCCTACGAGATCCAAAGAGATGCAATTGTGACAGACATCTTTATCTTTAACATTTATGTCATTTTAATATAGTTTATATTTTTCTGTCATACTGTTTAAGGCTTTATCATTATTTTGGAGCTTATATTTAATTTAAAGAAGTTGACACATAGCAACCCAACGTGATGTCAACTATCGGTTTGTGAGCTTCCGCTTTGAAGCCTCGAGTTTAATATTTGACCGGTGCCGTCTTGGTTTTTTGAAAAAATAAGTAAGTGTCCAAGTATAGATATGTGTTTGGATCATCCGTGATTGAAATCAATGTTTTGTTTTGTTTTTTACCATGGTGCATCATGATGTCAGAGTCTAATAACTACGTCTCTGGTTTCAACGGTATGTAAAACTACTTTAGTGTTTCATGTTGCCGACGTATTCACCTTTCAGAGTGTCCTGCTCGGCCCTCATGATGTCAATCAGGGAGCTCTCCAGAGTGTTCATGTTGAAGCTGTCAAACGACCTGGTGCGTTCCTAAAGAGAGGAGGGAAAGAAGAGGAACACCTTTTAATTTTCTATACTTCATTTAAATGTGGTTTTTTTCTTACATTTTTTAAATAATTCATGGTAGGCAACAGCACATTCCCCCTTTCCACATGTTTGTGTTGACGATCTTACTAATAAAAGACGACAGTAAGACGACACGACAGACGACCAAAACAGTAGCCGAGCCGATTCTTGAGCAAAAGGTTTTTGTCACCTTGAACGAGGGCAATCCTGGCATTCCACACATGCTGCGAATGTTTGTATGCACACAAACATGTGTAAACACACACAGACACACACACACACACACACACACACACACACACACACACTTCTTCTATGTGTATACACAAAATATGCGCATACACCAACAACATGTGCCTTTACCAAAACACCCTTGCACATACTCCAAGTGCCATGCTGATAAGGCTTCTGGCTTGACTCCACCTCAAATAAACAACAAAAAAAAACTGAAAACCTCTTCTGGTTTTTCCTTTTGTCCTAAATAACCAGTTTAGACAGACACAATGATGCCGAAATTTGTCCCTTTATTGTTTACACCTACCACCTGCTACAGGGCTGGGAAACACAGTGAAACACACATTTATGACTAAAAATACATGTGCGAACTGTTAAATGTATTTAGGAGCATGTGTGAAGAAAAAGTATGCTGAACCATTGCTGTCCACAGATTCAGCCTGCAGTGCAGCGATTTGATCCCAGTCCTGCTATGGACAAATGGCTGAGCTCAAAATGGACCAGATGACCCGTTTACAAGAAGCAGCTGCTGGACCAGTGAGATCCTGTGTCCGAGCAGACTTTTTAGTGTCAGGAACAACTTTAAATTATCATGGAGGCGTCCAAATATTATTATTATAAATAATTTTCATTAAAGTTCTTTATGTTCTCCCGACTTTTTCAACTCGTGCTCGAGGGGAACAAGTCAGCATCAAGCCCTGTGCTAAATGTCATGTGTCTTTCTGTCTCATCCCTTCCTCTGTCTCTTCCCCATTAGTTTTCTAGTCATTCTCCAATGTGTGCCACCTCAAAAGCGGAAATGCATTTATTTTAGTTTTAGTTGTCTATTCCACATTCCTGTGACAGATCTCACATCAGACAGAGCTAATGACTCTTCTGGCTTAAAAATGTAACCATGGTTAGTATGTGATTTTTTTTCTTAACTCTCTGATCTCAACTGAATTAAACTTTAATTAAACTTTTTCGGCATCATATATTTTGTCTAGATCATTTCAAAATATAGATTTAGATCATGGCATGTCCCGATGTCTACCGAGCAGCATTCTTGAAATTGCATCCATCTCAAGCAGACAGAAAGTGAAAAGGGACGGCTGTGAGCTGCGGCTCCCAAGTTAAAACGTTGACGCTACACAAGAGGAATAAAGCATGACAGTGAGCAAAAACCTGCCAATTAAAGTAAGGTGTGAGGAGTAAAACCCAAATCTACAATCACGACAGAAAGTCAGGATCAAATGTGAAGCTTTGTGTCGAATGAATAAGTCTGATAAAACTCCCTGACGCCAAACAGTGCGTGATCACTTCTGACTGATAATGGACAAGCCTTGCACAAAGGAGAGTTACCGTATCTGTCAACCTGTAAGTAACCTGTTTGGAATCGGTAGAGTCAGTCACTCCTTTTATGCACTTGCTTTGTCTTTGCAACAAATGCATCTAGGCCTAACCTCTAGTGTTTATCCAACAAGCAGGTCAGGTCACACCCTCGCAACAACCTTTAGGCCAGAGTCTGAGGAGACCAGTCTAAAATCAAAACCACCTGGGGAAAACAAAAAGGCTCATATAATACGTTACACCACGGAACATGGGGTCAAACGCTGCAGGGATCAGTAAAACAGACCCGTCAGTGAGTCATGTGACCGATGCCGTGCCAGGCATCGAACTCAGTGTGGTGTCTACAGTTCAATAGCTTCTTTTGCTATCTCATCTGCCAGAGAATGTGGTTGGATGTCCGGTACACTTGCTGCCAAAACAGCCAAACTTCCCAGCTGCAGCCCCCAATTTTTTAATTTTTTTTTACCAGCACTAAAGTAGATTTCCCACACTGAAAGGAACATACTAGGACAGTGATGGCATGGTCCAAGAACACACCCAGTGATCACTCTCCCTCAAAACAAATATCAACACAGGGATAATACGCCAGAGCGCGTCTACTATTTTCTCATATCCGCCTCAGTATCTTATGTGGGCTTAGGCCGTTGCTCCAGGTCAAATAAACCAAACATTTGAGCAGAAAGGAGTGAGGGACAGGTAACGGAGGCAGGTATACCGCACTAGAGTACAATCACGCCAAAGGCGAGCACAGAAAAACGTAATCAAAATCAAATGCACACAGGAAAGTCGTGAAGCAAATTGCGGTATTCCTAGTATCTGCTGCATTTCTACAGTTTGTGTTGTCAGTTTATGCACTCTGTAAGGTTTGATTTTGGCTGATGTAGTATTGCAGGATAATCCTATTATGTGTTTTTTCTGGAGAATGAGAATTCATTTTGTGGTTGGGTTGGACCGAGCATGGCGAGCTCGAGGCCTAGCCGGTGCTCTGCAGTTGCTAAGCATTAGCCTGCAGAGTTGCACACGGTGATTAATCATCAGACTTGAGCATCTCACTCACTCACTCTCTCTCTCTCTCTCTCTCTCTCTCTCTCTCTCTCTCTCTCTCTCTCTCTCTCTCTCTCTCTCTCTCTCTCTCTCTCTCTCTCTCTCTCTCTCTCTCTCTCTCTCTCTCTCTCTCTCTCTCTCTCTCTCTCTCTCTCTCTCTCTCTCTCTCTCTCTCTCTCTCTCTCTCTCTCTCTCTCTCTCTCTCTCTCTCTCTCTCTCTCTCTCTCTCTCTCTCTCTCTCTCACTCACTCACTCACTCACTCACTCACTCACTCACTCACTCACTCACTCACTCACTCACTCACTCACTCACTCACTCACTCACTCACTCACTCACTCACTCACTCACTCACTCACTCAACTGGCCAGCTGACCAGCAAAGCACTCATCCCCGACAGATTGCGGGGCGTGTACAAATGCACACACACTCTCTCACACACTCTCTCACACACTCTCTCACACTCTCTCTCTCTCTCTCTCTCTCACACACACACACACACACACACACACACACACACACACACACACACACACACACACACACACACACACACACACACACACACACACACACACACACACACACACACACACACACACACACACACACACACACACACACACACACACACACACACACACACACACACACAAACACAAACACAAACACACACACACACACACACAAACACACTGTCATGGTCACTTGTCACATACAGAGACACAGATTAGCTACAACCAAGACGGACACAATTTACAGGGTAGTCCATGTTAATGTGTATCTGTGGACCCTTGCCCACATTAACCCAAGGTCATTGGTATAAATATAGAAAAAAAACATGGCATGACGCACAACATTATACACAGGCAGCAGTGAAATGTAGCCCAGTGTACCTAGATGAACAGAAACATAAGCACAGTACCAGCCTGGTTAAAGCTAAAATGATCGAAAAGGTGAAACAAATGCCCATTTACTGTGACTGTGAACGGAAAAAGTCCCGTCGCCATTTTTTAATAGTTGACCCGGATTCAACAAATGTACACTGAACTGATCTGAGTGTGCCTGGATTACGCAAATACAAATGCATCATGAATTAAAAATCATAATTTTAAAAAGGCAGCATATACTCAGTGGATAAGAGAAGTAAGAAAAAGGCTTAAGATTATGTTCTTTATCATTTTCTCAATTAGTCATTTGGAATAACAGATACTTCCGTCCAAGCTCCAGGAATCTTAAGTTTGTTTCTTTCTATAAAAGTAGAAACAATACGGAACATTTTAAAGCTACATTTGTTATCTCTAAAAAAAAAAAATTAAAAAAAAAAATTAAAAGTAACAAAACAGATTAATAACAAGTTGGGTACTTCAGACAGATTTTAATCTGAGGCACCATAAAACAGAGAGGACAACCTCCAACAGATTTTGATGACAGGTAGTGAAGCAAAGCATGATTAAATAGAGCATACTGTAGGTGATTAACTCCAACATTAATCTTCCATGTCACCTGCCTGTTAATGAAAAATGGAAGCCGAGCGAGGGTGAAAGTGAGGTGGAAGCAGCGGGATAAAGGACGTGAGAATATCGGAGGTTTTCCGAGGAGTGGATTATTTCGACATCGATCCAACATTCACGAGACGGGAAAGCGCCTCATTCTTGTGCCTTCTAATCACCGTCCTGAGTCAACGGGGAGAGAGGAAGCCCCCAAGGCAAAGTGAGAAAAGGAAGAAAAAAAACAGAACGGAGAAGAAAAGAAACGAGGGCAGGAAAGGGAAGCAGGTTGAGCTTTTGATGCTTGTGATAGTGTTTCTTCCTGGTCTAAGTATTTCAAAGGCCTGCTATGACATTAAATACCCCCAAGTGACAAAAACAACCTGCGACCCAGTGCTGGCTGAATGGACGGACGGTGTGTACATTTGGGCTGTAACAGGAGCGACGGAGGTCGGGGGATTCGACTGAACGGGCTCTTTTATAGCTTTTATGAGCTTGGCTAAATGACTTCCACTTGGACTCTGCTTTGTCTTCTACCTTTGTTGAGACACGTGCAGAAGACACAGGACCAGGGACTAATTAGGACCCATGCACACAAGCTCTGCGTCCAGCTCTTTCAGAGCATCAAGGGTGTGAGAAGGGCACAATGAGGCTTGTATGAGCAGCAGCAGAATTATGTGCATGCCAGCACAGCTTGGGCCACTCATTAGTCTTTAAAAAAAAAACAACATTTCTCTCATTTAACACCACTGTCACAAGGACCAGAGGTAATGGCTGAAACGTCAGGCTTCTACAGCTTAATGGCTCAGAGTTTCCGCGCGTGTAAACGTTGTGAATAAGGGGAGGAAGGATCTCTGAAATGAGTCAAGCTTATTATATAGTGAACCATCTCAGCCTCAACACAATCATGTTCACACCCTGGAGGACTCGAAATCACATCTAATTGTGGAGGCACTTCTTTAGACCCGTGCTGTGGTTTCTGAGATGGTAAAGAGCTGTCCATATACACAATACAAGCATCAGAGCCAAGATGTCGACCAAAACTGCCCAGAAATATTCCGCTTCTGCGTCTCTTCACCAGCCGACAGCTGATGGGACCGTTGGTTTCAGCTGTTGCTCAACAACAACTTCCCCACTTATTTCACGGACCAATCACATGACGATAATCCATCATTTGCAGGACTGACTATACAAAGAATGCATGAGCTTTTGATGAACGCCTGACAGAGAGACAATCGCAGCATGTTTTCTTACATTTTCTTCAAACTGATACTTGGTTACTGATTAGCTGGCATGTGAGACAATTAGAATTGGAACCATGTCAGACAACAGGTGTTTCCACTACAGACCTGGAGAAACGGTTTAATAACGTATCTTTATGGACCAGCGCTGTTCGAGTCTGCAGTATATTTAAGCTACGCAGGAGGATGTAGCCGTAACCAACAGTTACCCAGGTAAGCTTACTGAGACAATATCCTGTCCTGGCTTACTCGCCTTCAGGCACTGCAGGTCCTGACATGGTCACTGGCCAAATCTACCAATCCCAATCCGCCGATTAGGAAACTGGCTTCTTGGCATTACAAAGTACACATTTCTGGTCTAAAGCTAATTACTGCAGTTAGGAGCCCACCGCCAAATGCTAAAGCTGCTCTAAAACAGCGACTGGCCAAGCGACAGCGATAGTATTGGAACATTTCGCATGCCACAACGTCGTAAACCATTTTGGATCAGCCACACACCAAATTGTCTCTGCGTTTACAGTACACATTTGCACACAAATCATCGGCACGGCCTGCGACAATGCCAAACCCCATGAAAGTGGGCAGAGAGAGGGATATTTGCTCTAGCAGCTAGCCACTGTAACACAGCAACACAGTGACATGCTGCTGGTTTAACGTGCGTTCATATCTACTGAACAGCATCTTGATGAAAATGTCAGAGAAGTGATATTTGTCTCTGTAGAGCTGTGTGTTAAGTAGAACAATGGGGGAATCTACAGCAGAGGCCACTGATCCTTCATCTGTTCTGTCAGTGATAAAATGGAAACTATGTGAGGCAGTTGGAACAGGCGACTGGAGGAGTGTGACAACAGTTCCTCACGGGGTGTGTTCAGTGCAGAGTTACAGGAGCGACGATATTTCACCTACCAAACCTGGAGGGGGCCTTGTGTGAGGCAACATGTTTCATCAGTCATCTGAACGGTGCGTGATCTCTGACAAAGACTGACAAGCAACACTGAGCAAAGCTATTGGTCTGATTTTTTTTTTTTGACTGCAGCACTTCTTCAGCAATGGTTAATGAAATGGAAGTGAATGAAAAGGAAATGGCCCTAGTCAACTGGTCAGACAGATATGTCAAATTTCATGTCACAACCGGCAAAAACATCTTCAAGAATGAACTACAGAGGAGGCGTCTGACAAAATAAACCTGACACTTTGCCTGTGTAATAATTTAACAGTGGTTTCCACAGTGAAGGCTTGCAACGCTGCAACACGATCTATATGTTCACACCAGAATAAGGACACATTTTTTGATTTAATTACGGGTGAAAAGTTAGAACAATATAGGCTTCTTGCGATTTAGAAATACACATGATATATTGTTCATAATTTGATACACTTCATAAGTGGATCCCTCTATTACATGCTAAAACAACACATTAGTTTGGACCAAACCCTAATTTCCAAAGCATACGCAGGGAATGCTTTCCAGCAGTTGCATTATACGATGTGAGTCAATATTTGAAACATTTAAACAGGTGTCAGTGGAAAAATGTGAACATACTCTAGGCGAAACGATAGGGATAACGCATTTGAGAGCACAGAGTGAGGTGGAAACATTTAGAACGGGAGTTAACATTTGCAATTATGCTAAACTCAACTGCTCAATATAAATGCACAGATGCGGTTCCAGAGAGGAACTGTCCTGGGCAAGAATAAGGGTGGAGTTCTGTGTGACAATGCGCATGTTTCTTAACACACATGTTAAGAAAGATGTGCATTGATGTTCATGTTGTTTTCTGATCTAGACTAAAAACACACAGAGAGAGAGAGAGAGCAAGAGAGAGAGAGAGCGAGAGAGAGAGAGGCCATTGTGCGCCCATCCTCTATCTGCCCTTGGAGTATCGAGAAGGCAGAGGGACAATGCTTCTTGAGCTGATCTGATTGAACTACAAGGAAGAGCCACATACAGTACTGCGGTAGCTACACTAATGCTCGCTTCAGCTTAAATCTGATATGGGGATGTAAGAGAAGGGACTCGACGCTGCTCTCAAAATGGATGCAGAATCACAGTTCTAATAAAACGGGGGCAAGTGACGGAGCAAAGTGCTGCTAGACGGCTTCTATAACCCCTTTTACTTGGCATCTACGGATATTTACTGCTGCATATTTTCTAAAATATATCTAAATATACTGCTTGTCAAAGTTCACACAATGTGACTTTAGAATACTAATAAGGATGAGACTAATGATCTAGAATGGATCAGATACGATCTTCACCCCATGACTTGCAAAAGCAATTAGGCTGTTATTTGCCGGTGAATCGTTGCTCTGAGGAAATCATTGCTACTTATTCAGCAAAAAATACTCGAGACATGTCAAGACATGTCGGTACAAAGTCCTTCACTGTTTGGCCGTTCCCTTTCGCTGTGAGTCATTAATTGCGAGTCAAGATAAGCAAATACCTGAAAAAGGTCAAACCACGCATCACGTTCTGAATTTCTAATTGAGTTGATTTGCTTGTTTGCGGAATTTCAGATTGTTCTTGAAGAAAATGTCACGATGAAAAGAGATAATAATGACAGGAAACAAAGCAGCGCTGGTGGTCTCTAAGACCAATTAGTAATGTTGTAGAGCTGCTGACAGAAAATTGAAACAACAAAGGCAAGAAATCGCTCAGACAATTTAACACATCCACAAAGACATTGAGTAATTGATTGTACCCCCCACTGATCAGAAGTTAATCTGACGGAGCGAACGGCCAGTAGATGGATAAGAACATTGTCCAAAGATAAGAAGGCAAAGCATATGCATGGAAATGAAAGAAACCTCTCATCAGGTCAACAGGCCGATCTCGGCCTATAGCAGCCTTCCCCTCTCCAACCCCCACCTCCTTGTAACGACCGACACAATTAATCATGGGCAGGAGATCAATAAGATGAATCCATCTCCATGCTCCCTTTACCCTCTTTCCATCAATTCTATTGGCGGATTCTACATGTGACAACACAATTATTCGAGCCGTCTCCATTGTGCGTGGCTGCAGCTTTCAAAATTACAGTATGAACAGGTTGGTGTTTTTGAAAAAGAGTTGCTCGGCTTCGACGGCCACGACTTTGGGTGATTAATAAAGTGGTAATCCTAAAAAATCATTAGGGCTCCATCTCACAGAGTAAAATGGAGCTTGGACAAACAATCAACAGTGTTACCTCTGTTATTTTTATTTACCGTTGTTGTCGTTTCTGACTGGAATAAAATATCCCACAGTGACGTCTCCTCAATCACTGGTTCATCTACTTGGTGTCTTTACAGGCGTCTGTCATTGTGGGCTGTCCATCCCTGCTACCCATCTCCCTGCGCCGTCTCTCTCACTTTCCCCATTTCTAACCTCCCTCTGCCATTTCCTTCTCCCCATCTCTTTCTCTCCATCACCGGTGACCCATCCACTCGCCGAACCTTTACTCCTCCCCTCCAGCCCCCCAGCTCGTATACGTGGCACACAACACTGCAGTGACAGAGCCACATTAGTCATCATCAGGGACATACAGCTGTGGTAGTGCAGAGCCCATCGAAGGCTTTCTCTGCTATCACGGTATAAAAAACGCATCATGTAAATCCATGCCCACCCCCCACGTCTAAGAATAGCAGTTATACCGCATACAGTACTAATACTAAGAGCTAACACGAATGAAGCGTTAATGTTTGATAATTTGGGCACTGTAAAAAAGGCCACCATGCACTATGTGTTTCTATTTGGCAGTAAGTGTATTGGAAGAGTTGTCGTGTCTTTTTAAATCCCTGACTGCTGGCCTGTAATAGCATTTCTGAGTTGTGTTACAGTATTCTTCTGGCTTCAGTTGTGTGCATTTTACTTGCTAGAATTGTGTTGTTGTTGTTGATGCTCTTCTTCTATACCAAATGCTTGTTGATTAGGGAGTAACTCATTGAAAGCTCATTCCAATTCTTGATATTCGTTAATTGAAATCCATCACACTATCCTCGTGGATGAAATTATCAAAGGATCAAAGACACACACAGACACACAGACCACATTTGAAAATACAAAACCGAACCAAGACCACCACACAGAAAGGGGAGCAAAATTTCTGAGAAACCACATACAGACACCTAAAGGAATAAAGGAAATCTTCATCACAACAAGGTCTGGTTATTGGAACCATTCTCTGTAAACACAAAGCATTAACACACAAAATGCACACATGCTTAGGTCTACAAGCACAGGAAATAAAAAAAACTGTTAATGAAAGGAATAATATACCAGATTTATTTCTCTTTCATACAATAGGGCCATTCAAACTGACCTGAAAGGGGAAGATGTTATCACTGCGGCCAACTCCATCATCCACCCACGACTTCGGGTTGAAGCCCGCGGGACTGTTTCGAGGGTACTTCTGGGATGCCACATGGTTGTTAGGGAAGGTCTTCTTCAGTGGAGAGATAGAGTTGATGGGGGTCATCCCACCGTTCAGACCCCGGCGATAATCTCTGCCCTGAGAGCCTCCCCAGCCACCACCGCCACTACCATAGCCTCCTCCGGGACTCCAGGAGGTGGAGGAGCCGGGGGAGGGAGAGGGGCTCTGGTAGCTGGCTGGACCCCAGGGGGACGGGGGCTTGTTCAGGCTATTGGACAAATGTGGCAACTGGCTGAAAGCCGGATTCCTGTGCGGAAAGGGCGGTGGAGGGTGTGGGGAGGCCGGGGAGCGTCGATGCTGCTGGTGTTGGTTGTGGGGGTGTTGGAAGTGGGGGTGGGGTGGGGGAGCAGGGTGGTGCTGGGACAAGGCCGCCGCCGGTCCTATCTGGGGTGAGAAGTTCCCACCAAACCCTGGACTGACGTGGTGTGAGAAGTTCTGGAAC
Organism: Scophthalmus maximus; assembly: GCF_022379125.1. Lineage (NCBI taxonomy): Eukaryota > Metazoa > Chordata > Actinopteri > Pleuronectiformes > Scophthalmidae > Scophthalmus > Scophthalmus maximus. The sequence continues at coordinate 20,751,188 of NC_061516.1, forward strand.
AGCAGGGGCCCATTGTTGGCAGAGGCCGGGTTGAAGAAGCTGACGTCCTCGTTGATGATGGTTGACGGCGCCGGTGGGATGGCAGCCGACCAGTTGTTGAAGCCAGTAAGTGATGACGAGGTCGTACTGGACTGGACCGGGCCAGTTCCCCCGAGACCAGACGTTTCCTGGTAATCGAAGCCCGTCAGGACAGGAGACTCGAGGCGTAGCTGCTTCTCCTTTCCGTTACTTCCTTCAGATGTGCCGTTGTCTGTCTTGGCTTCCTCTGACCGGACTTTTTCCAGTTCTGAAATGATCCCACCACCACCTCCACCCTCCTGGTGACTCCCGGGGGACAACTGCTGCTTTTCTTGCGTTTCCTGCATTTCCTGCTGCTGCTGTGCTTTGGGCTTCTCCGGCCCCCCCAGGATTTCGTCTTGCACACTGCTGTGGGTGGCAGAGGCAGGGAAGAGCCAGGGAGAGCCTCCCGTGGTGCCATTCCCTGCGGCTGTGGTGCTGTTTATGAAGGCAGCAGGGCTCTGCGACACATTCTGGTGGTGGTGTGGGGGCTGCAGGTGCGGGTGGATTCGGACCGGGAACGCAGACTTGTTGCCAGTGTTGTTTTGAACTAGGACTCCGAACCCGTAATCCCCCATTTGTTTTCTCCCCCCACACACAAATGCTATCCCGTGATCGTTTGGTCCTATTGAGAGAAGAGCACACACAGGATGGCATGCACCGAGTTAGCAGTCAGCAGCCGCTCACACATCAAAGGCTTCACACAGAGAGTGATGGACACAAGACATTTGATCTAGATCTTTTATTCGCGTCGGTGTCCGTCCGCTCCACTCCCTCGAGAGAATTTCCTGGACGTGTGATAATCACACAGCGTTGTCATGGACGAGCGCGTTCTTGCAATCTAACCCCATTACGCAGTTGACAAAAGCAAACCAGTTAACATCACATCGTTGGCTAATTATAACCCCGTGACGTCGCCAGCTCGTCTACAGCTGAGCTGCTGGCAGCCAGCAGAAGAGCTCGAAGCACTGCTGTGTCGAGATGACACACACACACTCACTCACACACACGCTCACTCACTCATGCGCATGCGCACAAACACTCGGGCACGCACACACACACACACTCACTTCGAGACGTTTTTTCCTGACGGAAACCAACTGACAAGACATGAAATGACACGCACTATTTCGCCGACGACAACGGCAGCGACGACAGAATAAAAATGAATGACGAGCACGATGCAACGGAAGCGCCGTGGCTCCGACGAGAAGCGCTCGACCTTGTTTGACAGCTGCCAGTCCCCCGGCGTCAAATTCTCTATCAGATATAACATCATACACTCGTTCGCCGAAGCAGTGTCACACGCGGGTTTTTCATTAACACAACTTTACCCTGTGACTGTCGACAGTCGAGCGGCGTGAACAAGCGAGATGTCACACGGCTAGCGAGTCTAACCGTGCGCAAACGTTAGCTAGCTAGCTAGCTACCAGCGGTTAGCTCGAATGCTAGCTAGCCGGAGAGGAGTGCATACAGGCGAGTAAAAAAAAAAAAAAGAAGGCATTTTTCACCTTATGATCACCACCTTCGACCTCGGCGATGTCTTTGTCGAGATCCTTCCTTCGGGCGCTGGTTAGCGAGGTGTTGTCCTGGAAAAGATGAGTACGGCTGCGGGGGGAAAAAAGCTTTTCAGAGGCGATCTGAGAGCTGAGTCGTACAGTGCAGTCGGTCAGCTTTTTTTTCTCTCTCTCTCTCTCTTCTCCTGACGTGTCCTGCCTGCTCAATGACACAGCTCTCTCTCTCTCTCTCTCTATCCGCTGCCTCTGATCTGGACCGTATCCCCAGAAGAGCTTTGTTAACGTGGCAATGTGTGAATTGTATTCGGCCGCGGGTCTGTCACGAGCCTTTACTCGATGGGGTTCATTGTTCGTTTGATTTCAGTAGCGTTTCTCCTTTTTTTTTGTCGCTGAGAGTCTTTTTTTTTTTTTTTTTCCTGCAGAGCCAGCCCGATTCCTGTGTGCTTCTTGGCTGCCCCTCTCTCCTGGAACCGACCGTGGCCGAATAACAGCGAGAGATCAGCCGAGACTCACTTCCGCTTCTGGCGCCACCCCTTCCACCCTGACCACGCCCCCCGGAGAGCCACACCTCGACGTGTGATTGGACGGCGCACCGGCAACCTCGCCCGGTTCCTTCATCATTTTACAGCCATGCACCAATAATACACCCATGTCATCCATCAGTACTTCCCACTGAGGTCGGAATCATACAAAAAAAAAAGTGGGGGGAAAAATCCTCCATGCACGGTCCTGTCCTTTCACGAAGCAGCCGGTATCAGGTCGTGAGAAAGCTGAGATACCTCCCCCATCACCCCGCCCCCCCTCACGAAAGGAAGGCAGTGCCTTTGATATCATGCTCCCTGTATGTTCAAGTAGTGGGAATGACCTGCTTTACAGCACGCATCGAAAGCAAAATGATATGAATTAAAATGTGTATATATATATATATATATATATATATATATATATATATATATATATATTAAAAGATGTAAATCTGGGCTCAACAAGTCTCAGCGTGGTCATTCTGTTCCATTGAACGGATCAGAAAACCACAAAGTGGTGGTGACACTCATCAAAACTGCTCTTCCACATGAGAACACTATACATCCACGAAGTCCGAATGAGGGATTGTTTCCTGTGGCAGCATACTCCATCACTGTTTTGTTTATTATTCTTAGTCTTTTTTTTCTTTTCTTTTTGTAAAGCCTAGTGCGACGCCTCACGACAAGATGGTTTCTTGGTTTGAATAATAGTTCGGCATGGGGGCTTGTGTGTTTTTTTTTTACCCTGGTATTCCGTCCCTCAGTCCAGACATGCAAACTGGGGCGAGGTAAACTGGAGACTTTGACCATAGGTGTGAAATGTGTGTGTGAACAGTTGTTTGTCTCTACATGTTTGTCCTTTGATGTGCTGGCGACCTGTCCAGGTTGTACCCCGCCTCTCGCTCAATGTCAGCAGGGATTAGCTCCCACCCTCCCGCGGCCCTTATCGGATAAACGGTATGGATAAAGGATGGATGGTTATGCAGTCAGGTAGGCACCTATAGCTAAAAGAAATGCAGCCTAATACTGCAGTCCTTCAATGAATCATACTGTCTTCATGGTTATAATGTTCAGTTTATATATGATATATACTTCTAGGCGCAGTAACCACTATTGATTATTCTCCTGGTATAATTTTAGCGTCAGCAAAAACGGGGGGGGGTCTGCGCAGACTTGTCTGTGCCTCTCGACCACGACACTATAAGGGCACCGACTGCACATGCGTCCTCCAGGTGAGCTCTTAGGTAACTACAACTGAAGAGCATCATGTTGTCCACAGCTGTCCATGCACGCACCTGCAAAGTAGTATATCTGAGGCCTTGGTGCGCTGCAGAGGTGCTGGGAGGTGTCTTTGTTTTGACCACACTTTGGACAGAGTTGGATTGGCTGTTTCCCGCATGCCTACAGTCTATAAATGCTAAGCTATGCTAACTGCCTGCTGGCTCAGGCCATATATTTAATGGACAGATATGAGAGTGGTGCAAATCCTCTCATCCAAATCTCAACAATAAAGCAACTGAGCATATTTCGCAGAATGTCAGACTCTTTCAGACCTTCTTTTTTTCTTTAATTAAGAACTAGCACAAGCGTCACAGTATTGTATCTGACATCATTCCTTGTCCTTTATTCCGAGGCCCATTAGCATCTGCTGCAACAATTGATTTATCACGTAATAATCTCAATCTCATCCAGTTTCTCTGACATGACAAAACACAGCCGAGCTAAGCGACGTGTCCACTTTGCTCGGCCATACGTCTCACCATCCAACCCGTCTTTACTTACATCGCACACCCACACCATTCCGCATATCTCTTTATCTCCCTCTCTGTCCTCCCCTGTGTCCTTCTCTGCTGCACGGTCATCATCACTTGGAGGTCATCAAACAGCTTTGACTCTGTCAGTCTCGCCGACCCTCAACTGGCGGTGTTACACGCAGCCGCAAATGGCTATCTAATAAATCTGTCACTTCAAGTCCAGCTGGGCGAGAGTGATAAATTAGGGAATCTGTAGTGTTCTCTTGTGCACGGAAAGGATGAGCGGGGAAGGAGGAGGAGGCGGGGGGTTGGGGGGGGGGGGGGGGGGGGGGGGGGGGGGGTGGCAGGTATTGGCAGGGTTACGTAATGACCGGTTTATAGTAATCTGATTAAAAAAATATATTACAGATATCTGATGGTAACAGTGTTCACATTCAGTTTACAAATTGGTGTAAGCCGTGCAAATACTCGCACATGGGAAAGGATTTGGAGAAAAAGTAGCCTCAAAAGTGAACTACAATCATTTATTCTGACAATAACAATTTAGTGCTTAACATATTTAAAGGCAGATATTACAAAACATTTAAAGGCAGATACATTTAAAGGCAGATATTACAAAACAAAGGCAGATATTACAAAACAAATTTCATGTTTTGATCTTGTTTCTGTTCTTACGTCCATTGTTTACCAAGTCAGACCATTTCCTAGTCACTATAAGTCATTTGGACCTTTTCAAACTTTTGAAAATTTGTCCTCATGAGATATAATGGAATTGCACATAAATAGCAGGTCACTTTGCATGGGATTTAACAGGTTTGTCCTTTAATGCCTTTTTGGTTAGGGTTGAGGACAGGAGTAGGATTTGGGGTTACATCATGACGTGTACCATGACTTGCAAAAAAACCCTGAAAAATGCGTAGCGGTAACATGCAAAATCTAACGCGTTATTTATATGTCTTGTCTTTATGTGGACCAGGCTGGTCGACCATAGCAGGGAATCCAATTTCTTTTCATTCAAGACAATAATGCAGCAGCTATCCTTCACAAATAATCATTTTCCCTGCATTGTTTTTAATGAGTGTAATATATCCAACACATTATTCACAGCACAGCAGCTCAAGCCCGACACTTGTATCGTGCATTTCCGTCATTCACACTTGTGACCTCCATTTTCTTTCCTCATTTTCTAATCTCACTTCTGTTCAACAAGCAAACTTGTTCAAGTGAAATCGTAAGCACACACTGGAGGGAGGGAAGCAGCAGGGGGAGGGAACAACATTTTATAGTCCTAAATTTGCATGGTGAAGAGTATTCATCTCGCAGTGGGGTGGATGATTCGACGGCGTGCTCGGTACTGTAAATGGATTTCTGGGAAAGAATAACCGGTCTGACTGGCCTTACTCTGGAGACAACACCTTTCATCTTTCAATTTGCCCCCCAAACATGTTTTTTTTTTATCTAATTGCCTGTGTCCATAGCAAGATTAAAACAAAGCCCGAACCAGAGGGGGGCATATTTTTTGAATATATGTCTCTAAATTTACAGTTTCTGCCTCAAATATTACTGTGTAAAGCAATTGAGATGTGTATTTGTCTGCTGTAGGAAATAGCTAATAGCCAGTTTTACCATGTGTCCTCTCTCTGACAGTGTGTGTGTGTGTGTGTGTGTGTGTGTGTGTGTGTGTGTGTGTGTGTGTGTGTGTGTGTGTGTGTGTGTGTGTGTGTGTGTGTGTGTGTGTGTGCGTGCGTGCGTGCGTGCACAAGCTCTGCCATATCCAAGACTGGATAGGTGCTATGAATAAAACATTGAATCCATTAAAAAATTAATCGACTCTACCTTAGGCATAATTATGGTGCAATTCCTCCCAGAGTGCATGTGTGTGTGCATGTGTGTGTGTGTGTGTGTGTGTGTGTGTGTCTAAATGCATGTGTGCACATGCTAAGCCCATAGCTACATTGCTTATAATGTGCTTAAAATCTCAAATGAGAAATTTCCAACTAATGTGATGGTTAAAAGAAAAAATAATCTGTCGCCCATTCATATGATTGGGCAAATTCAAACAACACTGTGATCTATCTAAAAACAACTTGACATTTGGTAAATACAAGGGTCTGACCTAACAGTTATTACATCTGTGTAAATTATGTAGATTTTTGCATGTATGGTGTCTCTACGGAGAGATAGACAGTTCTGAAGGATGTAACAAAGCCTCCCGATGTGCTGCTGTAGAGAGTTGTGTTTATGTCATATGAAATATTCAGAGATGGTACGCATTGCTGACAAAACGGTGTGGACATGCTCCTGGGTGGCTCTGGGACACAACAAAGACCTCTGAGTTTGAGGTGGAGGGGGGGGGGGGGGGGGTCATCATGGATTACATGACGCAAAAAGCAATTACGTGAGAGGTGGATGGAAAGAAGACATGGATGAGGGATGGGTGCCAGTACAAATAAAAGTATACAAATGCTTCTATCGGAAATGTCTCCTTCAAAACTTTTCCTTCTCTAACACTAAAAAAACCTGATGGATCACTCACTTTTCTAATATTTCTACCACAGTCGAGTAGAAACCATAATTTTAAATAAAAATTGAAACGATCATCTTCCTCGATATTAATATGGAAGAGCAAGAGACATTTCACATCCTTCATCCGTCCAGTGTATTTTGCCCTGTTGTGTTCTCCGTGGGGAAGCTATACTAATTAAGTCACAGAGGTCTCTGCCGGGTAGCGAGCTGGAATGACTGTTTGGAAAAGACTGTGTGTGTGTGTGTGTGTGTGTGTGTGTGTGTGTCATAAAGGCTAGGCTGATTTCATGACTCCACTGGGTACAGAAGGGATAATAAATTATGGCAGAGCAGCAGCTGGGGGTCTGCGATGTGTGTGTGTGTGTGTGTGTGTGTGTGTGTGTTTGAGAGTTGACACATATTTCAAATTTCAACATTTTGAAAGCAAATCTGGGAAATCTGCCCATCTCTTAATTTTTTTCAGTCTTCAGTTCAGTTGTTTCTGCTGATCGTAGAGTAACATCCTATATTAATAAAAGAAAATATAACAACAAAAAGTCTTATAAAATTTTTTAAAACGTCCTTAACAATTTATGAACTTGAATGTTTAAATTTATTTGAAAAGGCACCAGAGAGGACATTTAAAAAAATTTGCATATCACTGCAAGTGGCATTGAAAAGTAGTACTGATGAATCATCCTTTTATGCTCTATATCATGATAACCAGATGAGAGCTGGACGTGTTAATGCAAAAAGAGTTTGATTAAAGAACTGTGTGACAGGAGATTTTATATTCTACTAATCAGTGAACACAGTATCTTAGTTTCCCCAACATATTATTGAGCTTTCTCTGTGGAGGGAAACAAAACTGGGTCAAGGATGCAGAGAAAATGAATCCTAATAGAATTCACTACATTCCTCTATCTTGAGTGGTTCTCTCATTATACATAGTCTACAATGTGTGAATTTGTTGTTGCCATGGCAACGTCACATCTGTGCTACTTGTTCATTCATACAATGTTCACAACATATTAAAAGTGACTCTGCTCCTGCTTGTTTTCACATATTTGGGTTTTTATTTTTCTTATCAATCAATGCGACAAAAGCAATTGGAAGCCATTGATTTGCCAAAGGGTCACAGAGTGTGTGTGTGTGTGTGATTAAAGAATGTGCACAGATGTGTGTGTGTATGAAATCAATTGAGGAACTGCGCCTCTAAAAGAGGAGTGGTTTCATTTACCTTCTGGGCACTTCTCCATGGCTGATGAGTTTGGCCGGGGGACAAGCTAAAAGGAGCAAGGACAACAGACAACAGCTGCTTGGTGGATGTGGTGTTTTGATTGTCTTCAGCTGTTTGGGTCGTTTTCTTTTTGGAAAGCCACAGATCAAGTCACATCTCAATGAGTCATTTTCTCAGAAAGTGTTGTAATATGAATTATAATATAATATAATCCTGCGTCAATGATATTATGGTGTAATTCAGCGGGAGGCTGCAGCAGGAGTCAGACTAACGACCAGAAGGGTGACATTCTCACTTACCTGCGAGCCAACATGTTTCTCATATTAATAATGTCTCCTCTCGCTCAAAACACAACATTCAGTGGACAAATTGGTATCTCTGTATTCCTTGTGAGATCAGTCGGTGTGGCCTGGTTCATTGTCTGCGTCTGTCTTCTCGTTTTTGTCTTTCCTGTGTGTCTGTACGGATACACACACATACACACACACATATACACACTTGCAGTGCTGAGCGAAGCTGAAATAAAAACCAATGGTCAGAGGAATGCTGAGTCAAGCAGGTCTGAGCCACCCCCTGCCCCAATAAAGGTACAGAGCATGTGGCCTCATCAATAATGGAAAGTCCTCCTTAAAGCCCTGTAGGTCACTCGTGTGTGTGTGTGTGTGTGTGTGCATGGCGGTGTGAGTGTTTGGGTCAAGTAAGGTTTGTTTATTAAGACATCATTCTATCTTCGAAGCCTCTGTGTGTGTGTGTGTGTGTGTGTGTGTGTGTGTGTGTGTGTGTGTGTGTGTGTGTGTGTGTGTGGGAGTGGAACACAGAGACACATTAGGTTTGGCTTCTTGTGTTTCATTTCCAGATCACTTTAACTTTAAGGTGGAGCTCTTAGTGACTCTTATCAGTCGACACAGCTGTACCTCCAAGGATACTGTCATGTACTGCCTTGTGTGTGTGTGTGTGTGTGTGTGTCTCAGCCAGCGGATAAAACCAAATGAATGATGTGCACTCTGTGACTATCAGCCGGAGGTTTCCAGACTTGACTACAAGTCAGTCCCGACAGCAATTCTGTAATCCTCCGAATCTTAGTTTCTTCATTAAGAATTATGGAATTTCTGGTAAACATTCCTGAAGACTGCATGTCATGTGCATGCAAAGTGCGACCATTTTATTTTGCATTGCTGTCATCTATTAAAGTCATCACTTGTGGACATTAATTGCGGGCGTTTATGCACACCAAGTGACCTACATGTATTGGGGCCACTTCTCAGTATAATTAACTGTATATTTTCTGCCTGCACCCCTTTTAGAAACCGGCCATGCAGACAGTTTCAGTGCCTGTTTGTACGAGGTCTGGATCTGACATCTTGGGCTGCAGCTCAAACTGAACAGAATTTTGCTTTAGTATGCAAAGCACTGAAACCTCAACAGGAACCACAGCAACTTGTTCTATTTAACTGGTAGCTTTATATTTTACAATAGAAGCATGACGATTGTTTCTCATTTTAAATAAAAGAGAGAGCACATTACCGAAAACGTGAAACTATTAATTTGTGCCACAATAAAAATATATTGGTAAATCAATTTACCTTGATGAGTAAAAATAAATAGTAACTCAGCACAGTAAGTTTTATTATTTAACCCATGCACCCATTTTCCTCCTGTTCTATTCCATATAGCAACCATGTCACCTGTGGCATGAGAATATCCCTCAGTTTATCAATTTAAGATGTTGTTATCCATACATTGATACAAAGCCACCATCAATGCTAAAAATTCACAAATGTATATTGTGGTGAGCTCAATGAGTAATTTTAACGTGGTGTGTGTTATCAGGTTCATTTGGCAATGGTCTTCTATATGAGGAATCAGTGGGAGTTGGGAGCCTTGGAAAGAATAAGTGATTCCTCCCTGTCAAAGATTCATATTCTGAGAGCCAGATTGTTCGGTGTTAATTAGTCTTCCGGCGAAGATGTCTCTTTCCTCGCTGGGGTTCTCTTTAAACCTTAAAAGTCTGCAAGTCAAAAGCTAACTTGTTATTGCTCTCTGATAACCTGGTTATCGCTATCTCGGACTGAAGTTTGTACAGTACGACTTGGAACCTGTCAGTACAGTCGCCTGGTTGCTTATTAGAGAGGTTGATCACTGATATGTTACTTCAGGTGTCTGATAGCTGAGTGCCTTAGCTTGCATCAAAAAAAAGAAGAGAAAAAAGCGGTACTTGCTTATGCTCTGCTGGTTCTGCATGTAAGGTCAACATTATATAACATGATATGCATGTGAATTCTCAATTTCCTATCAAAATGCTGACCTCAGACAATATCTTCAGACTGGGAGGTTTTTATCAATCTGAGGAAGGGCTACTGTATGAGGGAAGGTCGCAGATAATCCCATTTGATGTCTGGAGTGGTGATGATTGCTGTACAAGCTGCGTTAGCATTATTATCAAGTATAGAAAGACTTTGTGACCTTTGCAGGACGAGGCAGGGCCTTTAGGAAAGAGATTGACCGCCCCCTGCCCAACCCAACCCCTTGGGGCCCACCAGGATCTGCTGTGCTTTATTGACCTTAGTATTAAGAGTTCACAATCTGGCCCATTGGTAGTTAGAGCCATTGATTGGAATATAACACATGGATGATCAATCTGTTAAATTCGCACTGGCTGGGAGCTCAGACTGTTACCAGCCTCTGGGGTCATGGGAGGCTCACGGCAACGTGACCCGTTTCCTGCATGCGTGCAAACAAAGTAGCTTTTTGTGCGTTCAATGCTATAGGTGGATAACACAACAATAAGAATAGTTTTCCCATATTGGAAAACCATATTTTGAGTGTTGCTTTGTAACACTAAAGCTTGTGCATTCTCTGATATGGTTAAGAATACATTTCCATTTTTTTCTGCTGCTCTGACCGAAAATGCTGATTGTCCGAAAGCAGTTTTCCTAAATTTAGCCGCGGAGTCACAGCTGACTGATGCCCTGGTTTCCCCATCGTTGTCCCTGTAGAATAACACACGTTGTTTGAGTGGAGGTGGCGCAAGAACATGCATTTATTCATATACGAGGCACATAGCTGCACAGGGATGTAGTGGTTAGCGCTGGGAGGTTCTTGGTTCGGACCAACCAACCATTCAGGGCCGTTCTGTGTGGAGTTTACATGTTCTCCCCATGTCTGCACGGGTTTTCTCCAGTTACTTTGGCTTCCTCCTACATTCCAAAGATTTGGATTAGGTTAACTGGAGACTTTTAAATTGACCATGGGTGAATGTGAGATTGAATGGTTGTTTGTCCCATGATAAGCATGCAGCAGGACTACTTGAAGGCTCTGTGAACTTCTTTGACGTAAAGGCTCATAAGGGTCTGACCAAACAGTTTGAGGTCAGTTTCGAAATTTTAAAGCAGCGGGTCCAATCCTCAGATAACTTATTGAATTTTGATGTTTCCGACTGCCAAATAATGGACTGCAGAACACCGCTCAAAGAGTCAAATGCTCCACGAAATTAAGTGCACGGGTGACTGGTCAAATAGCTCAGGGTGACAGACGAGGAGGTCTCTGGTTCAGCGCGCGGCTGCTACACGGATCTTTGAAGTGAAACTGTAAAGTAAAGCAAACACTCAGAGGCTCTGACAAATATTGGTAAAGTTTCTTTTAACAACTAGTTCAGGGTGTTAGAGGAGTGCTTGGAAGTTTTGAGGACGTGAGTCAAAATAAATACAGTTTCAGAAAACTGCTCGGATGATTTGAGGTTGTATATTCAATCTTTTTTTTTTTTGAAGTCTTGTGTCTTTTGTGTTTTCCCCCTTTTATTTTCAAGTCAATCAATGTTAACTCATGCTGTACATTAACAAAGGGCTTTTACAAATATGATATACCACATATAGAATGCAAACATTATAGGTAAACTTTACCTTGCATCGTGAGGCTTATTTCCTGTGAAATGTGCATTGCATGTACAGTAATCATAGAGTTAGAGGATAAATCGCCATAGGCTCTGTAATACTGCTTTCATACCGACAAGCTAACATTATTACTTTATTAATTATCTTAATTATTGTCTGTGTTCGTGCTGCTTGTTTTAATCCAGTCTCTCTGTTCTCTCTCCCTCTCAACCAGCAGTAGTGGACAGATGGTAGGATCCAACCCCATCAAACATTTACAACCTCACAGACACAGCCTCAACACGCTCGCTCCCTGACATCAGAGAGGTCCACCCAAACCACCCCCACATGTACTTACACTCACACAAAAACACCTAGCTTCACAACAAGCTCCGACAGTTTTCAAATGACTCTGTCGCGGAGCCCCGATACGAGTCTGAATGGCACAGTGGCTCTTCAGCACTGACTGATTAAATCCGTAAGCAAAAAGGATCCTACATGCTCTGCTGCTCGTCATCCTAAAGGTGAATGTCTGTTATGCTGCCGCTCAAGGACTTTCATCAGGACATACTGAAGGCATCAGACTTGTTTTACTGCAGCCTTGAGTCCCTGAGGTCCTATATCTCAAACAAAAGGAGAAGGGCGATGGAGAGGAGGGGAGGACAAGGATGATGAGTCAAGGGAGAGAGAGAGAGAGAGAGAGAGCAAGAGAATGAAAGAGGAGGAGGAGGAGGAGGAGGAGGATGACAGGGTTGAGGAGGATGGGAAGGGAGAAACACAGACGATTAGCAGGCGGGGGAGAGAGAGAAGCAGGAGGAGGAAGAGGACGATCGTGACTGTGGTGGAGGCGGCGGCGAAGGAGCTAAAATTGATGTCATGCTACGATGTCCTTCAGGCTTTTCAGTGAAATAACAAGCAGGGTTTTGCACCCACTGAATGTTAATGATAAAGTACAGCAAATGAAAAAAAAATCAATCTGACATAACTTGCAGAAACGTGGGTGGACGTTCAGGTAAAGTAAGTTCAGCAGCAAGAGTCATGCTGCACTGAACAATGTAATTTATCGCATCTGTACAAATTGCAGTTTTTGGACGTTTCGATGCAGCAAATTCATCTGGTCAAAGAAAAAAATGTGATAGTCTTTGCAGAAACACACACATAGAGACGTGTTCAAGCATGCTAACAAAATATATACTTACATGCACGCAAACATAAATATCTAAAAATCGAAATAATCACCAGCCTGTTTCTATCCCAACAGACCCCACAGAGATTTGGTTGCCAAGTCAACCACAGCCACCTCAACGACAGCCAAGCAGTAGTCAGCTTCTCTTCACCTCTAATCTATATTCAACTGAATCATGCTTTGCTGCTATTGCTCATCATGAATTTGCATTTTGCTTATTCTTTCTCAGAAAAACGAGTGTGGCACCTGCTTGGGGGTTCATGCCAGGTCGTCATGGTTGCGTCACTGGTATTTATCGTGAGATTATATTGCATGTTTGATCTTACAGTAATTGTAGCTTATGTGACACTGAGTCAAATCCCTCGCTCTCAGTTCGGCTTGATTTCCTCAAGAGCTGCCAGCTTGTCCTGGTGAGTAATTGAGGCTGCAGGAGATTAAAAGCAAAACAACCCCCCCCCCCCCCCCCCCCCCCCCCCAAAGAAAAACACATTTTCTCCTATTGATAAAAATGTTGACAGGACAACTTTTCTATCTATAAGGAATTTCCAAAACACTAAAAGTTAATATTAGTAAAATATTAAACAGAATAAAGAATGGCCCTCATGTCATCATGGTGGGTTCAGGGAAGAGTCAATACAGGGGCAGAACGTGAACAAGGAATTAAACCAGGGGTTTTTTTTTCACTGGGATGAATGGGTGCCATCTTGGAAAACCAGGTTTTATACTCCATCCGTGTGTCTAACTCACAGTTGGAATACATCAGACACACCAAGACGACGGTGGATGAAATTGAGGCTGTGATATACTGGGAATTTCTGCTGATTCAATCTCCACATTGGAGGGAAAAAAACTGCCCAAAAATTCAGCAATACTGCAGCGATAGTATTGCTGCAGTATTGGGACGGCAACATCTTACCGTAACGTGAGGAACCTTTTTTGTGTGTGTATGTAAATCTACTTCAAACTTGGAAGGTGTGTAACCCTGGGGCCCAAGGAATTGCAGTGGTGACTTTGATGCAATAAACTGGCGAACAGCGATGTCTGCCATAGCGGGGGCTGGGATCCATCTACGAAAGTGATGCCATTGATCAGGACAACAGTACATCCCTGGGTTTAAAGCAGCTAAAAAGACCAAAAACTCACCCTCGATCGAGTGTGGGAGTATTTTAGACAGAGACCCTCCAATGTGATGCAAGTTCTGCACAATGGAAATGTCCACTGTGTCCAACAACCCTTTCCAAACAGGCATGTTTAAAACTGGATCTGCACTAGCACTACAATATGAGACAAGCCTGGAAATGATCGAACGCAAAAAAAAAAGGATGTTGTACGTGCAGTAATATATCAACAGAGATTTTATTTGGAAAAACGACAGCGGCGATATGTTCGATGTGTTACTTCCTCGGTCTAGTGTAGCAATACAGTTTTATTATGAGAAAAACCATTGCCTTGGAGTCTCAGAAAGTTTACTATTAAAGTGGTAAAAGGTTTTCCACCGGCAACACAAACACTGGCTGGCTGCTGCGAGATCTGCAAACCCCAAGCAGAGGTACACAACGTGACCCGACGCCTCACGGATGGGAATGCGTGAGGGGTCACGTATTATTCCGTGTGCACAGGCAGTAAACACTTGCAGAGCTTTAGCAGAGCACAGTGAGACAATCATAGCATGAATATATATGCAAGTCAAGCATAAACTGCGGAAAGCGCCTGCTCACACGTGCATGGACCCACTCACCCGCCCACAGAACAGCACAGACACTTTGACTGTCCGCGCTGCTTATTGTCACGCCCTGGCCTGTAATAAACTGTGTGGGTCATCTCCTTGGGTTTTTTTGTGGGGGGTTTTTCAGATGGATAATTACCCATGATTACATTATTGGCATGCAGGCGACCAGAACAACACAGGCAGAGAAAGACGCAGAGGTTATTATAAGGAGGTATCGTTGCCTTTACTTCAGTCAGTGCGTCTGCTTTTTTCAAAGCACCGAAGGCTCCAGTGTCCCCTGACCTGGTTAGACACGCACACGCACACGCACACGCACACACACCTTGCACCTCACCCTTCAGAAACTCAAACCCAGATCCAGCGATGGGTCTGAGATCTCTGCCAGTGCGGACAGTGCTCGTCTCATTCTGCAGTGTGCCTGCAGTCATTGAGATGCACAGCCGGGTCTAACCGGAGCCCTGCCAAGTTGTTGGCAGCCATTTGACCACCAACACACACACACACATACCCACACACACACACACACACGTACGCAGACACAAACGGATAGCAGAGGAGCGAGAGAGAGAGAGAGAGAGAGAGCTATACGGAGGAGACTAGGATGATGTGAAAAACGACAGACTTAAAATGTGTTTGTTGATTTGATCCGTTCATTTAACTGTACAACGTGTTACGTGCATTGTATCCGTTTAATCTTTACTTCCTGCCCACAATCAACATTCAAATGTTATGCTGCCATGCTGTCAGCTCTGTAGGCTGCAGCGCTGCCTGACCTAAACGCTAATGTCAGTATGCAAACATGCACAAAGTGACAACGCTAACATGCTGATGTTTAGCAATGTCAACCGTGTTCACCATCTCAGAAGAGCGGGTTATAATGCTGACATTTTGCTAATACAATGCACATCACCACAGACGAGGCTAATGGGAAAACCTAGTTTTTGGGGGTCTTTGATCATGTTGGACAAATTATAGGTTTGACCTGAGAGAGGTTCTGCACGGAAAGTCATCCTGACAGAGACAGATAAATTGTGTACCAAATATCATGACATTCCTTTGGTGGAAATATTTCCTCAAGAGGAAAAAAATTCATTGTGGCACTAGAGGAAAAAGTCATTGGTTCACTAATTCATCCGCCGGGAAACAAGCCGGTACAAAATGTCACAGAGGTTCATCTGGTATTTGCTGAGCTATTTCAGCGGCGAGGCCACCACTGCAATCAGAGCCAACGCTACACAAGCATTAACATATCGAGCTTGAGCCGAACACATTTTGCTCTTATTTTCCTCCCGACAACATCAAATGCAAGGTGATGCGAGGCATCGTCCTTTGTTGGAGCAAAGAATTTTTTATCAAACATTATCTGTTGGCTTGTGTTTGTTCCTTCCGGCACCTCTCGGCCTAACTAAAAATATTAAATAAAGAAATACATATTAGCACTATAAAGCAATGTTTGCAACAGTTCACTTTTGCTCTCCCTTTGAACTTCAACTTTCTTGTCGTGGATGACGAAACCACGCAGAAACAGCTGAAAATTAAGGTGGCGCAGAGGTGATGTTTGCCTTTTATTAACATCACTGTGAGTATCCAGACTGCAAACAGCCTCATCGCTGGCTATTCTGTGAAACTGGCATGACGCAAACGCTACCCTGACTAACGCCTGATGTAAATATCTTTTCAAATTGTAATTCTAAAAGTCATTTTAGGTTGGCGTTGACATTTATTTTGCTCAAAGTCAAATAAAGTCCCATCAACTATTGGATGGATATAACATTTGCTTCAGACATTCATGGTCTCTGGAGAATACATCTTTGTGCCTTTGATGATCCCCCTGAATTTTCTGCACCATCATCAGCTCAAAATTTAAATTTGCCCGATACATTGGTTTGTGACCACATATCCTGAATATAAAACTACTGATATGTTCTCATCAGACTCAGCTGTACTTCATTATTAGTGAATGTCAGCAAGCTAAAATAGGATGGCAAACAGCCTGAGTGCATCCTCATATACTGTAGCTGCTATCATGGCTACACACTTGTGTTATTGTATTAGACACCCTAATAAGATTTTACATCTGTGTGGCCATTTCATCTGAAACTGGAAAGTAGAAATCTTGCTCAAAGGACCAAAATAAACCAGGATGTATTTATAAAATGTATTGCTCATATTCAGGCAGGAATCACCAGATGTGCTGTTGTCCAATTAGTTTATCACACTGTGGCTTTTAAAAGCTACCGGTGAACTCAGTGACTGATCAGTGACACGCCACCATTTGAAATACAAGAGCAGGTGCATACACGAGCCAAAAAAGCACAATGCAAAATCCAGATCTGTAATCTGTAAGGAGCGTTTAGTGGAGCAAAGGTCACAAGGCAGCAGTTTATCTGCAGGCATGTAGGGGGGAAGGGTTGGCACGGTGAAGGGATGATCGTGTGTTTGTATAACAGAGCCGGGCGGCCTAGTGCGATTTAAGCCAATAATTTGGCAAAAATATTTTCACGTCCATCTAGTATTCATCAAACAGCAGTAACTCGCGTTTTCACGTCTCCAGCTTCGTCTCTCTCCGCGATTCATCAGTTCGCCGTCGCCGTTCGAGAGGCAATCGCATCACGAAAAGAAGAAGTGTGCGTTTAAGAGGAGCAGTGGTGCAATATGAATACACGTTACAGCACAATAATTCATGTCGTCAGCCACCCATCCAATCACTATAGGCTCACAACTTGGTCCAATACCCGACGGGGGTTCAAACTAACAGTCACACCCTTGTCTGTCGGTTCCCAGAGAATGAAGTCTAATGATTTTAGTGATTTCCTGACCTTTCGGATAGCGCAACACAATGATCAGGTCAGGTTATTCCCAAGAGCAACACTTTGCTGGAGCACAATGCACCTCAAAAAATGAAGGGCGACAGTCCTCATGTGATGAATGCATGTTTGTCTTTGGAAAACTGGAAAACCAATAAGGCTCTATTAGTATCATAGCAATCAGCATGTCCCACATTTAGGCAACACATTCTGGTATAATGGTAATTGCAGGCTATGTAGGACCGAGCAGGGCTTTTACTTAAAGCTATCACTGTGATATATACTTAAGACAATGTATACCTATAGTATGTACTTATCATCCCATTAAAACCTAATATTTACAGTTTAATTTAATTTTTTTTCATTGCCCCAGTGTGGAAGACATTGCCCTTCCTTCACTGTGTCAACTGCTATTTTGTCACTTAATATTGCTCCAGTGGCTGCAACCCTCACAGCAAAGCAGACACTCTAACTCTTTCTTTCTGTCTCTCTTTTTTTTTTTTTACAGAAAAATGATAATCACCTGATCCCACTGTTATAATTGGGGTCAAGGAGAACTCATCATTTATGAGGAAACATCCCCTCTCTCCCTCTTTCTCCGTATTTTATCATCTTCTCAGGGGGGTGTCATGGCACTCGGAAAAAAAGGTGTGACCTTACTGTTCCACTTCAGTACATATCCATTGTGTGTGTGTGTGTGCGTGTGTGTGTGTGTGTGTGTGTGTGTGTGTGTGCGTGCGTGGTTCATCTGAAAAGGCCCCATAGGACAGAAATGCCTCCAAAGCCCATAAAAACTACAACAAGGCACTACACACACGCAAACACACACACACACACACTATATTAATTTACACAGAGGTAATATATGTATTGAAAAGGAAAGAGCAGCAGGAGTGTGCATCCAGCCTTTTCCCCCTGGAAGCTTTTCTGTGAAAGAGAAACTGCACCGTCACTCCGAACAGAGCTGCCATTTTGTTTGCGGTGTCAAGGTCACGACAGACTCGCCAGTGCAGGGACAAGCCACTGACTCAAAACATCTGACACTGTTTTTCTCAGAGTCTTGCTTCGGCTGAATTTCCCACTGACAGTTTCGGTGCAGTTGACACTTGCAGATACAGTTTCCCTGCAGTGCAGCTGTATATGTTACCGTACACACACAACCAGCGTTGACTCAAACATAACACAAACACTTGTCTTTCCCTGAACACTTTTTTTCTTTCTGCCGTGTCCTGATGCCTTTGATTGCCACGGGTATCAAAAAAATGAGATGAAGCGATCACCATGACAACATGAAGGAGTGACGTGGGGGTTATTTCTGAGGCCGCACAGTCCACAGGGATGAACACTCTTCCTCCTTTTGCTCCACCTCCTCCTGTTTAACATGCTTAACCAGTTTGTACACTGTGTTCTGTTCAACTTTATCGAATATATTATGGTTAATACATAAAATCATCCTCGGTGATCAGTGTCTCACATTGCTGCTGACACACCATCACAACGTGGTTGGACACTTTGCTCGGGGGGCACCTTGTCAGTGTTACTCTCTCACTTTGCTCAAATTGAGTTTTCCGGAGAGGTAAACTAAATTGTCGTCTTTAACCTTCGCAATCACAGACTTGCCTCACACATCTTCCCCGCTGTTGCGCGCCATACCCCGACCCGTTTTTCTTTCACCGGTCTCCTTCCTCCTGTCGTTTATGTTCACCTCCTGCTGTCTCCCACTCGTTCCTGCCCCATTTTGGACTTTGTGTTCCAGCTCTTGCTCATCATGAACATCCCTATTTCCCCGAGCTTTCCCCCTTTCTCTCGTCTGAGCCGGTCTTGGATACACGGTTCCTCCATTTTCGCACCCACAGCCTCACCATAGCAACAGAGGTGACTGTGCGACAACCCTGCGTTGAAGGAAAGGAGGGGAGGACTGAGGAAAAGGAGAGGAGAGAAGAGGAGTTGCAGAAACAGCCGTCTGCTTGAGGAAAAATTGTGAAGGGAAATGCCAAGCTTTTGGTATCCGAAAAACATAAGTAGGTCAGTCCTAATCGAGGGTTGAGTTTAGCGGATGAATAAATAATGAAGTCCGCTTCGCAGTAAAAACCCCATCTAGGTGGAAAACTTGCTTAATATGAAAGCCCACCACTGTGCTGCACACTGTCATCCACGCAGGCGATGTCCTCTAATCTCCACGTACAATGACGCAGGCTCACTATCACTGCACAGCATCGCAGCGGTGAATGGACGTGTGATCGAGGCACATGTTGTGGACGGACTGAAGAAGCTGATTGTAAGAGAGCTGAGATGCAGTAGATAGTGCGTGCGTGTGTGTGTGTGCGTGCGGGGGGGGGGGGTAATCAGTGGCTAATTCTGTCGCTGTGTGTGTGTGTGTGTGTGTTTGAGAGAGAGAGAGAGACAGCCTGGACTGTGTTGTGGAGATGGGACCGCAGGAGATATGAGGTGCATTAGACAGATGGGGCATGTGATAGGTCACATCTGGTAATGGGTCGAGAGCAGAGGAGAGGAGACAGCAACACACACGGATGGTAGAAAAAATGGAAATGGAAATTTACCTCCTGATTTTGAGGAATTTTTCTGTACTTTCCACAACATTTGACCGTGAAATGAATCATCCACGTCACAAGATGTGTTCATCTTGTAGAAACAATTACACATGTTGTGCAATATGCTAATTTGCTTTCCTTCCCAGACTGAGTTTTAAATATAATTCACATTTTTACAATACCAATGTATGAAATGACAATGTGAAATGTGAAAAAAACCACACAAAAAAACAAAGACAGAGGATTGTCACCTGAATGGGATCCCATTGGCTTTACAGCAGGGATTTACAGTGAGTTTAGACTCATTGTTTATTGTCCAGCTCGCAACTTTTCTCTCTGTTTCGTTCGCACCACTCTCATGGTGTTGCTTTCTGCCAGCGCAGGCAGCTGTTCGCAGCAACAAAACAAACTGTTACACTTTCTGCTCAGAACCATAGACATGGACAAATTTAGAATTTAGAGGAAGATTTAGCAGCTCCAGTCAGTCAGCGTGCCTCGGTGTCCTTGGGCAAGACACTGAACCCTTTTTACCGCTGAAAGCTGTGCCGGCAGTGTTTGAATGATGCGCGGGAGAAAAATGGCTGTGTACGGAAGTGACATGCGAATGTGTGTGTGTGAATGGTTCAATGTGACTTGTACTACAAAGTGCATTGAGTGGTCGACTAAGACTAGAAAAATCCCGGGTAGATACGGTCCATTTACCATTTAGCTCCGAAGCCGACTCATTTGCACGTCCCATCTTATCTGTTCAGCCCCCAATCAAATTAATTTGTGACAAAATTTTATGAAAATTATGGAACTAAACCACTTTTTCCTTTCACATTGAGACGAGGATGGTGCCATTTCCTTTA
The DNA here is from genome assembly GCF_022379125.1 of Scophthalmus maximus. Classification (NCBI taxonomy): domain Eukaryota; kingdom Metazoa; phylum Chordata; class Actinopteri; order Pleuronectiformes; family Scophthalmidae; genus Scophthalmus; species Scophthalmus maximus. Next base: position 20,771,779 of record NC_061516.1, read on the forward strand.
TTCCTCTACCCTCCAACCCTCTGCCCCTGCATGGTGCCAACAATTACTAGTCAAGTCCCAATCAGAACGTTTTGATTCGTCTTTTAGTTTAGACATCCCCGCAAACACACTGACTCCACTCACTCCATAAGACTCCATATGTGCTCATTTGGAGATAAAAATAATCCCCCCGGGATTTCTCGAGATTTCAACATAATATTTTTCCAGTCACTTGTTCCGACCCTGATGTCAACACACATCTTTTCTTCAATATCCTGGTTCCATAACACACACATTGTTCACACATTGTTCACACATTGTTTCACAACACCTGTACTTAACCCTGCTCTGATATCTGGGACACCACTGTTGCTGCCTTACACACTCCTTCGTCACCATCTATAATGGTCTTTTTTTCCCCCCCTTTGCCCTAATGGTGTATTATAAAGACACCCTTTCATTTCCCTGTGAGCTTAAAAAGACGAACGGAACAAAGGCGGCAGTGGACCCGGCTAACACCTTCCCTGCTGGCATTATGCTCTCGTTTCCTAATCTCACCTTGCAGCGGCTCAGTCATGTCGTTAACCCCGTTCACAGCAGCACCGACATCTCTAGGGACTAATACATCACCATATATTCTGTATGTGGGTCAAGTAATTGAAAAATGTATATAGATGTAAACAGCTGGAGTCCCCTCACTCGTAAACATCGGCGGTGTTTGTGCTTCTGCATGAAATCATTTATTGACCTTATGCATTTCGGCAATAAGGACGTTTTTTTGACATCTGCTGCGCCTGCGTGTGATGACATTTTTCTCAAATATCTCACAACTTTTATGATCTATAACGCACAGTGTGAGGGACAGACTGAACTGGCAGAAAATGAGACACGGTTTGACAAATATAAGAGGTCAGCTGGTCGTCTTACTTACTGGCTCATCAGAATGTGTTGGTATTAGTTTTGTATTTTGTGTTTATAACAATTTCATAGTCTGTTTTGCATCATTTTGCTAATTATTTCTAATGAAATTATCAACATAAAAAATGTTGTTTGTATACTGCAGTCTATTAGGGCCACTTTAAGGGGGGGATAAATGGGAGATTTCAAGAATAAAGTTATATTGCGAGAAAAAAAGAGTCATGACATTACGAGAATCAAACCTGATTGTAGACTATGTGTGATTTCAGAGGGGAAAACCTCTTCACTCAGTTTAAATTATCTGTACAAGGTGCCCAGAACCACGACTTTAACCAAAGTTAAAGAGACAGAATGGTAAATGGAACAGATGGTTAAGGGGATGAGCCTCATAACGTCACTGTTTGGACAAAATCCATCCATCCATTAATTATCTATATCGCTCATCCTTTGAGGGTTGCAGCGGGTGGGCTGGAACACCCATTCGTGCTCACATTCACACCTACAGCCAGTCTCTCCAATTAACCTAAGCTGCGTGTCTTCGGTTAATTGGGAAGCAGGAAGCAACATGCAAACTCCACCACGCGGCCTCATCCAGCCGTGAAGTTCGAACCCGGAGGCTTCTTGCTGTGATGTGCCACCCTGGACAAAATCTCACTTTGAAATTCTAAGTTTCAACAAGCCCTCCGACCCAAAAACCCATATAGATCACATTCGTGAACAAGGGTTTAACGTTGTGGATCAGTTCTGGTTTGGAGGTAAAGGCTACTTGGTTAGGTTTAGGAGAAGTTCACGGCTTGGGTTAGAGAGGTACTACTCCCTTGCATCGTCATGGACACAACAATAAGCATCTAATTGAGGTTGATTAATGGTCATGGATCATCGTCACGCGGGAACAGTGGCTGCAAGTAGGAAAGTCCTGTGTTTTGTCAGACCATCTATCCACTGTCCACATCCTGCTCTTCATATTGAGTCACCATTGAGTCACCTGACCTCCTTTGTTCCTCCTTCGTTACTGAATCTGCTAGATCACTTAAGGCTAAAACGGTGACACTAAGCTGCTTGGGCATACGACCTATGTAATTGTTATTTACAGGAGAACAGCATTTTGTTTTTAAAATGTATACGCATGTCAGTCTCTTGAAACACAATTCTTAAAGTCATAAAACCCTTCAGAGACTGTGGACTGATTAAGGTAGAGGTAAATGTACCACTTCACAGAGGGCCGGCTGTAGACGGTGATCTGATTCCCCAGGACAATGGGTGACCTCATGTGATTGAACACCATTGCCCGTATCTCTGGTTACCGTCGTCGTAGCAACGAATGCTAATGCTGCATGTCGAGATCTGCGTTGATGATGACAGCCTGGTTTGGACAGTTAATCCCATCCTATCAGCTGAATCTTCTCTCGCCCCCCACTCTCTTTTTCTTTTCTTTTTTCTTTCCATTAACTCTCCCAAGCCCTCGTCCTCCTCTCTCAATCTGTTTCTGACCCTATATTGCTGTTTTTTTTTTCCCTTTTTCTGAAGGCCACTCTGTGATCGTCTTCTCCAGGCAGGCTTATTAAAATATGCTTAAAGATTAAACAAAACAAATACTGAACATATTTTTTGCTTTCTGTGCCAGTGTTTTTACTGCCAGTACCAGCAGGGCGATGAGGCCAGATATCATCTCTTCTGATTCCTCCCATGGGATGTGTAAAGACATTCGCCAGTTTTAAGAGGCAGAATGGGATTTAATTTTTTTTTTAAAGCACACAATCCTTTTGCATTTTCTCTTACGATGAGTTAGAGATAAATTAGACATGCCACAGAGAGTCTGCACTAAAGGAAAAAAAACCCAGACAAAAGATCCCAACAGTTTATTAATAAGCTCCTGATAAGTTAAGTTCAAGCAACGTTCAGGTCTTTAAACCCCCTCATTCCCCAACAGCTAAACAATGGGTTTCGACTTCTCTTGTCGTTGTCCACATGGAGCGGTCCACAGCTGGAATAAAGGGGTGTAGGGAGACAAATCTTGATAAATGGATTACAGCAGCTGAGTCACAGAGGTCTGCACTGAGTCATCACGTCCTTGCTCCCCTCCCTTTCTTTCCACACTTCATGCTTCATCGTCTGTACTTACACCTTTGACATGTTTACATGAAAAGATTTGATCGTCAAAAAAAAAAAGCGGAGGAGAGGTGAGTTGAGGGTCGATGTAATCAGGTATACGTAACGTGGCGATGCACAGGCGCAGGGACGCAGCTTGATTGTCGTCCCATACAAAACAATCCCACGGGTTGTGCGAGCAGCTCATTACAGCCCGTGGGAACGCTTCATTGTTCAGGGAACTCCAGCGGGCTTACAATATTGTATGTAGACCTATTGTATGTATTGAATGCTTGAAAACATAAACCTCTCATGTCACAACTAACGCAAGTATCGACACTAGGGGTGCTGAAATCAGAAGTACACAAATAAACTGCGACAACAAATACCTTTACGACAGCATTGTCTTTCTATTAACGTGGCGTGAGTTTGTTTTCAGTGACAATATCAAGTCTTGTAACGCATTATGCTTTTTTTTATGGTTTTGTTTACAGCTCTTGGTTCTGATCAGGGGAAGATAGCATCAGAGGAGGCGACAACAGACAGCACAGGAAAATATTCACAGTTCTGCACGTCCACCACCAACCCCAGCCCCTTCTTTTCAGCTCCCCTCCCTTAATAAATATGCAGCTTTTTTCATTTTATAAAGATTCCCCTGAACATAATCCAGCCAGTGATTAGGTCTCACAAACACGATAAACATGATTTCAAGCAAGGTTTGGCTAACATCCCCACGACCGCGTACCGGCACTATTCTGATGCCACTTTTAAGATGAGAAGTCAGGGAATCGCCCAAAGTTATCACAGTTGATCCGGAGGGGAACATTAGGGCATCGCATTTAATGGGAATCTCTCTGACAGTCGCAGAGACTATTCACTCTCAGCCCAAAAATGTCAACCTCGCTGGTGCCAGGGGAAAAGTCAGGGGATCGCCAGAGTCATTCGGATCAATCCCGAGGGGACCGCGACTGTCTGGACCGAATTTTATGGCAATCCATCTGATGGTTATGAAAAACGATTCCAGTCTTAAGGGATCCGCCAACCAATAGACATAGAGCTCTATACCCCTGGCATGGGTAAAAAAAAAAAATCTCTGTAAAGCATACACATAAAACACTCTCTCGTGGCTTTCATCAGCTTCTGTCTTTTTTTCCTGTCAGCTCGGAGCGAGAGAGAGAGATTCGCAGGGTCGCTTTCGATGGCAAAGAGCACTGTGTGGTCTGACCGGGCACAGCTGCTGTTTGTGATCTCCTGTTGTTATTCCTACCCCATTAGGACACCACCGAGCAGCTGAGGGAAACAACAAACGCACGCACGCACGCACGCACGCACGCACGCACGGATATATGCATTCACATCGCCAGAACACTGACTGATTTTAAACCTGCCATCCGCGCAGCACCTGTTAAACTAGTTGCCAAGAAAGAAAAGTAGTTGCACATTTCTGATTCTCAGTTTCATCTGGGATTGTATCCCCCTGCGACGTCGGGGGGGGGGGGGGCGCGTCCGAACAGCTGAAGAGCTGACGAGCTGGCGTCTGCAGCGGATTCGACATCACAACTTGAAGTTCAACGGAGGCAACAGAAGGGGTTTATTCTACTACGCTGCGACTTTGTTCCCATAATGGTGTCATCTGTTTTAAAAAATGAAAAAAATCAAATCAGTGCTAAATATAGACTGAAGACAACGACTGCACTGATGGATGAATTTCAGTAAGGGTTCGTGATCTCAGATTCAGATGACCTCTTTTTTTCAAATCAGTGTGTACATTACATTCCATGTCACACACAGTCTGGACAAAAAAGGGGATGAAAACAGTAGAAAACAGCATGGACGCCAATGACTATGTAAGGTGTTTTGTGTTTTATATCTTCCACTTCCGTCTTGCTTGGTCATCAGCCGAGAGCACGGGCCTTTGTCTCCGGGAGACACGTTGACATGAGTTTTTGAGTTTTGTTGACTCATCCAGCCGCTCCGACTTCCTCCCTGTGGACTTTGCAGCTCTATAAAAACATCACCCTGTTTCCCTTTGCCCCCGACAGACGGAAGTCAAAATTACAACGACCACTAGAGGGATTTGTCACTTTATCGCAGCGTAAAGCAAACGGTCTTCGTCTGGGAATTTGTTGGAACTTTTCCTGATGCCATTTTTCTTTGGGCAAAAGTCTACTTCAGAGATCCACTCGTGTTCTGTCCAAATATGTTTTTTTTAGACCGAGTTTAGACCGAAATTTCCCAGTTTGTCTGTGGATTGTGTTTTGTTAATAACATATCATTGTTGTCCCCAAAAACAGTATATTTATCAGATCAACACAAGGATGTCGCCAAGAACATTCCCATTGTGAGGTTTTGATTTCAGACAAAAACGAAACATAATGCCCCTTTTCGCACCCGATCCTCAGCGGCAGACGAATAGCAAAAATACCAGTCACACAAACAAGACACACTGAATCACACTTATTGTTCTGTTTTTATCAGCACAATCACACACACACACACACACACACACACACACACACACACACACACACAGTGAGAGGATTGTTGTGTGAAGCCAGTTCATCAGGCCCCAAGCAACAGCACATGGTTAGACCATGTGACCTCTCTCTCTCTCTCTCTCTCTCTCTCTCTCCCCCTCTCTCTCTATCTCTCTCTCTCACTGGGACACATCTGCTTTGCTACAAGCTTGACAATACGATATTATGCACACACATGACATATATCCTGTTCAGTGCTGTAAACGCAACACATATAGAGCATTGTGACGCGCGCACACGCCTCACAAAATACACATAAGATTGCTCGGATTAAAGTTTGACCTCAGCGCTGTATTCGCTCGCACGCACGCACGCGCACACGCACACACACACACACACACACACACACACACACACACACACACAAGCTCTCTGTCTCTCTTTGCTGGCCAGAAACGCCCATGTGACGCCGATCACATGACCAGCTTTCACTTCTCTGTGACGCACTCATCTCGATTGCATGACAAACACACACCCTCTCCGCTCCCTCACACACACCGTGCTAAAATACGAGGCTGGCCGAGTTCATTTCCGGAATTACAGCGTCGTCTTGGAAACAGGCCAAATGACCATCTGCAAACGCTATGTGACAAGCTAATTATCATCCTCCCAAACAGGCCACAAGTCATAATGTTTTATCTCCACTCTACTGGCCAGGTGTGATGAGGAATTTCACAGGCCCGCTCGACAAACATTTGGGGACGGAGCCATTTGTGGCACATTGTAAAGACAAACAAGCCTAAAATGCAAAGCATTAGGGAACATGTAGTTAGACAGATTCCACCTGCAGCGTGACATTGTGAAACGCTATATTTAGCAGTGCCAGCTCACTTGTGACTGGAGGTTAGAGTATCGTGAAGGTGAGTGGTGGATTGCCAGGGAAACAACAGTTTGAATCAACATGATGGAATATTACAAAATGATTTATTTTATTGATCTTTTAGAAAAGCATGACATCACACACGTGTGTATCAGACTCCGTGACATCAGGGCAATATTAATAAATTTTAATGCAATCTGTCTGTCAGGATTTCTGTCATTGGTCTTTCTGGGGAAAAAATTTAATTTGTTCCTGTGGTTTATTTTCAAGACAAATTGGCATCCAAGGTGAAACAGTGATGTGGTCCCTCTACTTGCCTGTGATGTCGAAATGCAGCATTTAATCCACAAGTGGTCTATTATTAGAAGCGTGGTTTGTTAACGGCAGCTTACACCGAAATATTGATGGACGTTGACATTTAATTATCTAATTGTTTGGCATGAAACACGACACTGGTTTGATGTAAGATTGTTTTTTCAAACCATCTACTGATGGGGCATTGTGGAGGTTGGAGATTATGGTGCTGTTGAACTGTATTGTGATATACAGAGAGGTGTTTCTCATATTTAGTGTCCTCATTGATATGAATAGGGCGGACAAATTAATAGAGACACCTGTCCATTTGTCCAAAATGCAGCCTCCAATATGACTGTAAAATTGAATCAATGAAAACAGAACATTATTACCTTCATGAAGGTACGATTTATTGCACGACTCGTGCATTGGTCTTAGGAATTTGTGTACTCTGTAAAACCGCCACACACATTCTGCATTATGGCGGCGCTCTTCTCAGCTGCCACTGAGATCGGTGACTTAACACCAGATATCAATACGCCGCATTTTCTTCAGTCACACGGTCATTTGTTTTACGCGTGTGTGCTGGCTGACCTGAGCTGCTGGCTATTGGTGTCAGACAGAATGGCACTACATTCATCTCCCCACAGCCCTTGATTTTAAATTGATAAAAAGTATTTTACACAGTGCACACTGGGAAAAAGTAGGTCATACGGCACCTCACACCTGCACGGTGCTGTGTGCTAAAATTAAACAAAAAATAATTAGTAACCTGGTGTTCAGATAACCTACAAGCTCCTCTGCACAGTTTCTACAAATCACTGTATTTTGTCAGTTAAATCTCTGTGTGGGGAAAATCCTGTAGTCAGGAGGCAGCACACACAGTTAGTCTATATATTGTCGGATCAAGCTGAGCACATGACAGGATGTATAACCACGGGGTGGTGTGTGTGTGTGTGTGTGTGTGTGTGTGTGTGTGTGTGTGTGTGACACTGCCCTTGTGAGCATCCTTTCAGCACTTTTTGAGGATGTGGAGAATGAAAGACAGGGATCACTGCTTATCTCAGGACCTCAGGGTCCCCTCGTCCCCCTATACCCCCTCTCTCCCTCGCCTCCTCCGCTCTTTCCTCAATCCACACTTCTCCCAGTACAATGTGCGTTACAGCCTGTTGGGATAAGCGAAGTTACCTATAGGGCTTGTCCTCGAAACAACTACCTTACAGTGCACGAGGAGCGAGTAAAGAAGGCTGACGTGTGCTCTGTATGGATAATGGTAATTTAGCTGCATATGGATGTGGATTAGAATTCCACCAGAGAGGAGAGGAGGCCAAATGAAGGGCGACAAGATGGCAGCGTACAGCAAGGGAGGTGCACCTCTACGGCTCCAGCCATGTGTCCAATGGCCACCGAGCGCTAATTGACTGAGACAGCTAACTTCCAGTGATTCAGCTGATGAAGCTTTTCGCTCTCAGGACTGCTGGCTGGACACAAGCAAACTCAGCAGTGGAGCATCAGAGGAGTGGAGATGAAGATAGAGCAGAGAGAAAGGGGGGAGGGGGGGGGGGGTGGGGATTCACTGTGTTTTGTTAACATGTCCACTCACAGTCAACCTCCCCTGCGCACACATACACACCACCGCCGCCGCCGCCGCCGCCGCCCCTCGCCGCCACGACAACTGAGTGGGGACAAAGTGCTGATAGTGCTGTTCCCATTGCCGGGCTGTTGAAGGCACATGCATGGCTGGCTGGAGCTGTGAAGATAATGTGGCATGCTAGGCAGTAGACAGTCCTGCTGGTGGTGCAGAGGAATGTTGTCTGACCCTGTTTGGGCTGCGTTGTTTAAGACTCGCCACAGCGTGAGCTCTTTCAACTTGATTCACACTATCTAATCTAGTGTGGGGGCCAATGCAAATCCAGACGAACGTCTCTCCGACAATCGCCTCAGCCCCCCTCCCCTGTCCTCCTCGATCCGAAATCGAGCGCCGACAGCAGTGTGCGGGCAGATTATGAGCCAGTGCTTTGCTCAGGAAGGCAAAACCCTGCACTTCTCAACCCTCCCCTCCTCCCCCGTCTAGGCTCTCCCAATCCCTGCCTCAGTCTCTGCCGTGCTGCTGCACGTTCATGTGTGCCATAAATAGCACCGGAGAGGCTGCAGAGGGAGATGACGAGAGATGCACGACCCTAAGATTACACCTGCTACTGCAGCCGTGCGGCCACAATCGGCTCTGATGGCCGCGAATTAGAGATGGAGATGGAGATGGAAAGGAAACAGGAGAGGAACGAAACCGGATTAGAAATGCTCCATCATATCTGGGACTGGCTTTCCATTGAGGTTTCCCAAGCTTCTCGGTAGATAGATATTACGCTGATATTTCATCATTTCACACTACAGTAGATTAGATTTCGCTCCTTGAATCCCTTTTCATACTTGGGCATGAAATTTCTACGGCATTAGTTGGAAAGCAATAATCCGCCTCCTTGTGAAAGCCACATCAGGCAGCTTTACGAAACGAGTGAAACAAAGTGTGTGAGAAAGAGAGAGAGGGGCGAAAGAGTTAGTGAGTGATTGAGTGAGTGAGCCAGCAATACACACCATTAGGCAAAGGCGGTTTAATTTTCAATGCCTTGCAGGCTCTTTTATTTTTATCATCATTAGAATCTAAGACACAACAAGACACTTGTATGTGAATAAAATCCAATGAAAAAAAACAAATGATGTTTGGGAGATTCTACTTATGTGTAATTTTGTAATTTTTTTGCAGCTCAATGCCAAAAGCTATTTTTAATGCAGCAAAAATGGTCGCATGTTCCAACAGTAATAAACAATGGGTGCCAAACAAGATGAAAATCAAAGCAGAGTTGACGAGTTAAGAGGTTGGATTCAATATCACGGATGCAATTATAGATTGAAATGTGTTACTATTTAATACAATAATTATAAACATAACCAACATAGAAGTCTCAGGGCCAAATCTGTCACTCAAGCCCCATTGATCTCAAGTAATGAAAAGCTGGAAGAGATCACCACGAGGCCGTTGTGTCACAGTAATTACATTGAAAAATAGCTCAATTAAACGGCGAGCGAGCGCGAGCACTTTGGAAATTGAGACGAGGATTCAGAACATTTTCATTCAGGAATATTGGTTTTTATTATTAAAAAGTCCAGGGCATGCAATTCCAGAACTTTTCTTCATACGTAACCTGTACAGTGTGCAACGCTTCGACATTGCAATGTAATGAGGTAATGAGATCATTGATGAAAATGGCAGGGGGGGGGGGCATTTATCCTCTGCGTCAGGTACAAAATAGCTCCTGTGAGAGGCGGGCGGGATACGGCAGGTCATAAATGATGAAAGATGTTTCTCATGTTACTGACCACAATCTATGTAATGTATCTTGGAATAGAAATCTATTTTTTTCAACTTCTTTTTGTGCTAATCAGCGTCATTATTATGTTCTTATGGTCACATGGTCCAGAGGCTGTAGGAAGAAAATTAAGATTTAAATTAAGTGAGAGGATACAAAGGCAGAGGTCTGTCCGCCACATTTAACGTTACTCAACCAGACTTCGACAAGGCGGGATATTATAAAAAGGTGATACATCTTGCAAAGGTAACTAGAAAATCCTGACCAAAAAAAGCAGGAATTAAAAACTCGACTGAAAGGCTCTTTGGCACAATCACGACGAGCTCGTCAAAGTCATGCAGACCTTATTAACAGTGGCAGAATTTGGGAAACGGCTTATGTGTACAAATATCCAAATCCAGAGTGCAAATATGCAAAGCCTGAGGTACAGAGTGCACAAAATGTGGACCTTAGGTTCTCGTGTGGTCCGATGTGTTGTATTTGAAGTATGCGAGAGAAAAAAACGCCGTCGACGTGCAGCGTTTGTCGCGGCCCTGTGGCAGTATGGCAGCCATCCCCTGAGAGCCATCAGCTCCAGTGAATGGTCCGGTTGTAGAGGGAATGTGAGGCCGCAGTACGTGAGCAACAGATGCGATTATCATGCAAATTCTTCTTCCTCATTTGCATAGTCAAAGTCTCCCATGTGCACACACCTTCAGTGCTCACTTTCATTCATCACCGC